>NW_028244601.1:0-126412 GCF_964263255.1 Lissotriton vulgaris
AGGAAATCAGGCAGCGCATCAGCCAACACAAATCACGAGTGAGAAAAGTTGTTGCAAATGCACCACTTGTCAATCATTGGACTGCTGCTGGACATACGGAACAGGACATAAAATGGACTGTGTTGTCAAAGGTGGATCTAGACATAAGGGGCGGCGACATCGAAGAAAAACTATGCCAACGTGAAGCTACTCTCATCCTCAAATTCGATACGGTCCTTAATGGGCTAAATGAACTCTCTGAAGTCTCTCGAGTGCTCTAAAAAACTATGCGATTCACCTCTGTTTTACTTGGCAACTACAACTCCCATAACTCCCCTTGAGACCATGTGACTGAAATCTTGCGCACTGTTTGCCTTCATTCAATGGCCCTGCTTGAACCTGGAACATGAACACCGGCTTGCTGAATACTAAGAGACGCCCGGTTTACGCTGCGAGAGGAGTCCACACAAGGTAACACTGATATGCGGTTTTGCGCGGCGTTCAGTTTCACCTTCCATTGTTCGAGCGTAAGAACTAACACGCGCTTCCCGGTTCCCTTTCAGCCAGCGGCTGTGAATTGTTGATCGAACTTCTTACATAAATAATCGGAACGGGACCCTGAGCAATCCTTCACGTCCCAGAGGTATTTAGCGCTTCAATATTTTAGTCATCATTATTTTAGTGAACCAGCTCATCGCTTTTCTCCCTGTATTGCAAACAACTCATGGTGCATATGTCTTCCATGTCCACAGCCTTTACATAAAAAGCGCCTTGTCAAGATGGCTCCCTGACTCCTACTTCTAACGCAGTCCCTCTGGATTTAACAACACTTGATGCAGGTATATTTCTTTATCTGCACACCCCATAAATGACTGCAGGGTTGTTAGCTATTTATTTACTAACCTTAGGCTAACTCTTTGTCCACAGCAACCCCCCGTGACCTAACACTGAATACACTCAGGTAGGAGGCTATGCTTGGCTTTGTTGGTCGCTGTTCTGACTCTGTAAATGTAAGGTTACTAAAGGGAATTTTTTCCTTTTTTCAGATTCTCTGGTCCTGATGAGAATCGGACAAAGGGTCCGATTCGAAACGCGTCGACCTTGTGTACCTTTTGTTGTTTAGGTTTTTTCGGTCAGAAAGGAATTGTATATATTATGCTTGTCATACAATTGCTGTGATATTAAGTATTCTTCAATATTTTTAGTGCCATTTCTGATTTGCTTTCGACTTTGCTTGCCTGACCTTATTGATCTTTTTGTTTGTCTTATCTCACATACACAATGTTGATTATGGTATGGAAGGAATGCGAGTGTGAATGTGGAATGACTGATGCATGAAAGATTGTGTTCACTACACGGACTGCCTGTCCTACTTTGTAATTTATTCTGCTCATCTTCTGTTTGTCTTTCTATATATATACATATAAATACACAAAGTATCTTTCTATTGTTTGTCTGTACAAAAAATAAGGTATTTCAAAAATATATAAATAAATATAATTGATTTATTTCAAAAGCCGACTAGCAATTGAGTCATTGTTAGTCTGGTTCCCAATTGAGTTGTTTGCTGTGAAATCAGTCACAGTATTTGCACTTCTTTTGTTTATTCTAGTATTGGACTCTGCTTTACTGTGTATGAGTCAAAGCCCTTGTTTGTTGTGATATAATTTGAGCGGATACCATATTCGCGAGGCTTCGCTATTGCTCTGTAGCGGTTGTTGTGTTAAACTTTTTAGGTAGTTTCCCCCCCTTTGGAACTAAGAATTCACCCCTCACTGTATATATATATGTTACTTGTTGTGTGTCTAACATCTCACTAACCAAAACATTAGGACGGTAGGACTATGAATGACGGTGATACCTTTGCGTACAGCGAAGATCACATCAAAAACTTACTCAGCGACCCGCCTACATTTGCCTCCGTGACCCTGAGTGTTACAGCTCAGACTAAAAATGAATCAGAAAAACTGATCAGACTGAAGAAAAAACAAATCAGAACCGATCTTCATGGACACTTCCTTATTCAACATCTAAAGGCTGGTACCATCCCTGGAGGTCTCCAAATTCGGAATATCCCTATGGTCTTCACTGAGGACCCTGAATATAAAAAAAGCTTCAGCTGCATTGAAACTAAGTGCAGCCGGGACCTCATGGTCCTAACCGTGGAAACTGCGCTAAGGATCTCCAAAAAACAACTAGAGGAAATAGATCTTCTGATATCAGAAATTTCTAACAATCAACAAATTGCCGATTCAAAGAATCTGTTGGAGAAGGTAGAGAAAGAAATCCTAGAATTTAAGGACTACACAGTGGCTCAAAAATCAAATAAATTTGAAACAGACAAAAACAACTACTCCTTGGAAAACAACTACCCGTACCTTAATAAGGATTTTTATACAACAACTAACTCAAGGAGGTACCTTCAAAACAATCAAGGACACTCAAAAAACAGATTCCTTACCTTCTCGGATACTTCCTCTTCATCCGGCTCTGAAGCCGGCACTAGTGAACAGGATAATAGTAGCGCTAATACAAGGGGTGGCCAACCAACCTCATACCAACAAAGAAACAACCAGCAACCTTTTTTAGGAAGAGGCCCACGGAGGACCAGGGGCAGACCCCGATACAACTCCCAACCATGGGAAATGACCACGAGACGCCAATTTTACAAGAACTAAACAGTTCAGTGATATTTAATCTATCTGGTAGGGAGTTGACCAAAACTGAGACCCTTCTTCTGGAAAAAGGACTTTCTTTTGTACCGTCCAGAAGGACAGACTTTGTAAAAATGAAGCTAGAAGCCCTTGAGTTCTGCAGAAAAATTAGGCTCATCACCTTTTTTAAGGATCAAGAAATACAACCTAATGTAGAAGTAACTGGACTACGTCGAAAATCTAATTTCTGTCCACCAGGAAACAAAGTACCAAAGGAGGTCTTGACCTTTGAAAAAACTTTATTATCCGCCATCACTGAAATGGAATCTAAAAAACAATATGTGAAATTCAATCTGTCAAAAGATCAAAAAGATGCCATGCTATCCTTAAAAAATGATCCGACGCTAACAATAAAACAAGCGGATAAAGGAGGAGCGATAGTGGTGTGGAAAACGGATAAATACAAAGAAGAAGTGATGAGCCAACTAAACAATTTGGATTGTTACAGAAAAATCAAAAGTGATCCTACTGCAGAACTACAAGGACAACTGTCTAATATCATTCAAATGGGACTTGAACAAGGATTTCTTGGACCCAAGGAAGCCTCTTTCCTTCAAAATAAAAAACCACGCATACCACTTTTTTATGCACTTCCTAAAGTTCATAAAAATGAAACTAACCCACCTGGTAGACCCATCATTTCCGGTTGCGAGTCTATATGGGAACCAGTATCGAAGTATATTGATTACTTCTTAAAACCATTCACTGCCTTAATCCCAGCTCATCTACAAGACACCACGGCATTCCTTAACAGACTTACTAACATTACGTTTGACCCAACCACCCAGCTGCTGGTCACAATGGACGTGGTCGCCCTATATACTCAGATTCCCCAAGAAGAAGCACTCGAGGCTTTGAGTTACTTTTTAAACAACAGGGAACAACCAGTGAGAGTGCCTACAGATTTTATTATCTCTCTGGCAAAACTAGCACTCCAAAAAAACTTTTTCATGTTTGGATCTGATTTCTTCTACCAAATCAAAGGGGTAGCCATGGGCTGCCCCTTTGCTCCAGAATTGGCTGTTCTGTTTATGGGCCTGTTTGAGGCAAAATTCATCATGGACAACAACCCATTCAAAGATTGTATCAGTCATTACATGCGTTATATTGATGACGCATTTTTTATTTGGAATGGAACAGAAGAACACCTCAATCAGTTTTTGGAATGGTTGAACGGACGGACTCAGGACATTAAATTCACCATCAATTACAACAATCACCAAACCACTTTTCTTGATGTAAAAGTCTATGCACTGGAAGGGACATTGGCGACAACGCTATTCAGAAAAGCAACAGACCGAAACCGGGCATTACACTACACCAGTAACCACCCGAGAAATCTTCGCCAAAATCTTCCGTTTGGCCAATTTTTAAGAATCAGGCGTAATTGTTCAGTTAAAGACGAATATTTTGATCATGCCCAAAAACTGCTGGAACGTCTTTTAGATCGTGGGTACCCTAAAAGACTGCTCAAAAATGCCATGCGTAGAGCATGGTGGACCCCACGTGAGACCCTGCTGGAGAAAAAGAATAAGCGAAGTCTTGAAAGAACAGTTTGCGTAACGACATTCTGCCCGCACGCAAATCAACTTAAGAAAGCCATCAACCAGAACTGGCACTTAGTGAGGCACCTTGAAGATAGCTTACTCCAACCACCACTGTTTGCATTTAAAAAAGAAAAAAGCATTGCCAACTTTCTAGTTCGTGCAGCAGTCCCCTTAAAGGAACCACCCACATTAAGAAATCTGTTGGGCCTACAGCCTATACGGGGACATCATAAATGTGGCACCTGTGTGTGTTGCGACAAAACGATTGAGGGTGACGTCTTTTCGTACAATGGTGTTTTTTGGAGGCACCAGACATTCACTAATTGTAAATCAAAAAATGTCGTCTATGGAATTTTATGCCCCTGCCAAAAATTGTATGTTGGTAAAACATCTCAGGAAATCAGGCAGCGCATCAGCCAACACAAATCACGAGTGAGAAAAGTTGTTGCAAATGCACCACTTGTCAATCATTGGACTGCTGCTGGACATACGGAACAGGACATAAAATGGACTGTGTTGTCAAAGGTGGATCTAGACATAAGGGGCGGCGACATCGAAGAAAAACTATGCCAACGTGAAGCTACTCTCATCCTCAAATTCGATACGGTCCTTAATGGGCTAAATGAACTCTCTGAAGTCTCTCGAGTGCTCTAAAAAACTATGCGATTCACCTCTGTTTTACTTGGCAACTACAACTCCCATAACTCCCCTTGAGACCATGTGACTGAAATCTCGCGCACTGTTTGCCTTCATTCAATGGCCCTGCTTGAACCTGGAACATGAACACCGGCTTGCTGAATACTAAGAGACGCCCGGTTTACGCTGCGAGAGGAGTCCACACAAGGTAACACTGATATGCGGTTTTGCGCGGCGTTCAGTTTCACCTTCCATTGTTCGAGCGTAAGAACTAACACGCGCTTCCCGGTTCCCTTTCAGCCAGCGGCTGTGAATTGTTGATCGAACTTCTTACATAAACAATCGGAACGGGACCCTGAGCAATCCTTCACGTCCCAGAGGTATTTAGCGCTTCATTATTTTAGTCATCATTATTTTAGTGAACCAGCTCATCGCTTTTCTCCCTGTATTGCAAACAACTCATGGTGCATATGTCTTCCATGTCCACAGCCTTTACATAAAAAGCGCCTTGTCAAGATGGCTCCCTGACTCCTACTTCTAACGCAGTCCCTCTGGATTTAACAACACTTGATGCAGGTATATTTCTTTATCTGCACACCCCATAAATGACTGCAGGGTTGTTAGCTATTTATTTACTAACCTTAGGCTAACTCTTTGTCCACAGCAACCCCCCGTGACCTAACACTGAATACACTCAGGTAGGAGGCTATGCTTGGCTTTGTTGGTCGCTGTTCTGACTCTGTAAATGTAAGGTTACTAAAGGGAATTTTTTCCTTTTTTCAGATTCTCTGGTCCTGATGAGAATCGGACAAAGGGTCCGATTCGAAACGCGTCGACCTTGTGTACCTTTTGTTGTTTAGGTTTTTTCGGTCAGAAAGGAATTGTATATATTATGCTTGTCATACAATTGCTGTGATATTAAGTATTCACATGGTATGAAGATTGTGTTCACTACACGGACTGCCTGTCCTACTTTGTAATTTATTCTGCTCATCTTCTGTTTGTCTTTCTATATATATACATATAAATACACAAAGTATCTTTCTATTGTTTGTCTGTACAAAAAATAAGGTATTTCAAAAATATATAAATAAATATAATTGATTTATTTCAAAAGCCGACTAGCAATTGAGTCATTGTTAGTCTGGTTCCCAATTGAGTTGTTTGCTGTGAAATCAGTCACAGTATTTGCACTTCTTTTGTTTATTCTAGTATTGGACTCTGCTTTACTGTGTATGAGTCAAAGCCCTTGTTTGTTGTGATATAACCGCATAAACATGACAACTTTGTTTCCCAAGAATAAGAATAGTATCTCTAGAGTCGCCGAAACAGTAGATAAATATTTTACTCACTCAATTGTGCATGCTTCGTTTCAACAGAGGTGTAGAGAACTAGAGAGAAGGGCGTTTTCAATAAAAGGTTTTATTGAAAAGTCTGCTTTTTCAAGCAACTAAAGTGAACTGCTACAATCGTAATGCAGGCTGCAAAGTATAATGCATGTAGTGAGAATAGTATTATAAAATAATAATGTAAAAGCATTGTATGGTTTCTAAGCCATATAAAAATACATACACAAATACACGGGCTAAAATACTCAACTGGTGCTTCTTTAAAATATGCCTACACCAATGTACCTAACCTAAGTTTAGCACGCGGGAGGGAGTAAGTATTGTGCAGCATAGGTTTGGTTTTCTTTGCCAAGAACCTATCCAAGATTTCTCTTAGGTTCTAATCAGCTCCATACCTTGGTTTAGAATGAAGGAGGTCTGGTATCTCTGTCTTAGGACTCGATTTACCAACACCCCATGCAGGGAGCTTGTAAAACACTGGAGCTGGATTCTCAGCGAGAGAAAGGACAACTTCTCGATCAGTGCGTCAGCTGGAGAGTCTGCTTCCTTCGGCACTTTCTGTAGCGAGCTGCGCTGACCAAGTATATAGTCGAACTTCTCCGAACCACTGTGTCTTGCTAGAGCAAGTGAGGGCATATTTATACTTTGAAGGTGCCTAGTTTGACGTAAAGTCTGGCATAATAATGTAAGTAAAGAACCCCAAGAGAATAGTAGTTCCTTGTAAAGTACATGCGTTCTTGGACAAATCAATAGTCAAGCAAGGGGAGGTCCCTGACTGCTTAAGGCGATTTTCCAAGAAATCGTTGTGACGTTTTGGTATGGGTAGAAGTAGCCATGCCTGTATTTGGACTGCATGGGCTATGTCTAAATAAGGGTATGATTTCTATGCCTATATTAGGGCAATGTGAATAGTACCTATATAAGGGCATGAATCGTGAAAGTTCATTCGGATCCTAAAATGCCATTCTACAACTGCTGATTACACATGGGGAGGATGGCGGTATGTGTGCAAATTATCTCAGGGAACCTACGGCGCTATATACATCAATCAAATGACCGAGGACCTGGGCGTGGCTCCATGACTGGGGCACATCAAAGTTCTTTTGTGGAACGTTAATGGGTTTGGAGACAGAATAAAGAGGAGACTTATACTGCAGTACATAAAGAGACAGGCCCCTGACGTGGTGTTACTGCAGGAAACCCACATAGAAGGTACCTCCTATTGTTCTTTGAACAGATTGGAGTAAAACTAGTGGCCCATGCGGGGTATACTAGGGGATCGTAATTCATTCCCCTACCATGTACAATCAGTGATGCATGACACGATGGGTAGATTCATGACCCTATTGGGCACCTGGGAAGGCAGATTACTCAACATTATGTCCCTTTACGTTCTGCCGCGACTGCACTCCTCATCCTTGGCTGTTCTGGGATCCCATATACTTATGTTGCCTGAGGGTGAATCATTGATTGGGGGGTTTGTAAGACGGCCCTTAATGAGGGTTTGGATAGAAGGCCATCAAAACTGGGAGATCCAGCTCGGAGAGCGCTAGGAGAATTTTTAAAAGCAATGGGCCTGATGGATGTCTTGAGACCTTATACCCCATCATCCCTCCAGTATACCTTCCACTTGGGACTTCATGGAAGTCTGTCCAGATTAGATTATATATTTGGTAGAGCCGAACCGCTCTCTATGTTCAGGGAGGTGACAAACCTTCCCAGAGGTAGCTTAGACTATTCCCCAGTTATAGTAAATTATGAAGGTAATCCCTCCGCCAAGAGACATGAGATGACATTTAACCCCGGGCCAAGGCCAGCACTCTCCCCAGCAGCTCCAACTCACCAAGACTCTACCAGCTGCTCTGCCACCAGCCATGCAGGATTCGAGTCAGCTACCTGGCACCACTCACCAGGCTCCCCCAGCTGCCTTCTGGTGACCTCACTGCCTCTGTTACTTATAGCCTCTGTTGCTTTAATTTACCTACTGTACTGTGCGGTGCTTTATTTTAGTTATTGTGCTGTTTTGTGTTTTTTTCCCTACTTGACTGCCCTTTGCACGCTCGCCCTCGCTCCAGCCGCTCCCACCTCCCTGCCTCTACACCCGACCCCTCCTCTTCATATGGTGACTGCTGGACCGCGGACGCCTGTCTGCGCCCGTCCGTGCCCGTCCGTGCCCGTCCGTGCCTGAAACGCACCCTGTGCCAGAACCCCTGGCCCCCGTGAACGCCAACGTGCCTGTCTCCACTACGACTCCAGCAGCCTCCATGCGCTCAATGCCGACAATCACGCACCTGCTACCTGGCCACATGGAAGCGCACCCAAGGCCCTTTCTCCTGCCAAGACTGCAGCTTCACCAGCATCCGGCCCGCCGACCCACCAACTGGGATAGAATCCAACTACCTCAGATGCATTCTCCACAAAACACCCGCTCTGCCCGCAAACACGCCGTTGAACTCTGGAACCTTTTTGACTCAACCTCCCCAGATGTCGCGTTCCTGATGGAGACCCGGCTGAACCCGTCCTCGGCACCCGACATTGCCATAGCCATCCAGGAAGGCTAAAAGAGCACCCGCAGGGACCGCACCAGTGGAGTAGGGGGAGGAATCACCATCGTTCATAGGAACACTCTCCGAGTCTCAACCAACACCGACGACACCCTCAGCACCGCTGAACACCTACTCTTCCAGATCCACACCAATACCAACACCACCCTCAGAGGAACCCACGTATAGAGACCCGCCGGACCCCGACCACAGTTAAGCAATTCTATCGCCGTCGTCTCTCAGCACTCACGCCCTCGCCTCCATGGACTACATCGTCCTAGGGGACCTGAACTTCCACCTCAAGAACAACAATGACACCAAATCCACCAATCTGATAGCCAACCTCGGACAACTCGTTAAAACACCCACCCACTCTGCCGGCCACATGTTTGGGCCCATCTTATCCGCAAGCGCCCACGTTTCCTTCAACCACACCACTGATTTTCACTGGACCGACCATCACTGCATCTACTTCACCTTCCAGAAACCCACCATACACCACTGCACCCAACAGATCCCTCGCAGCTGCTGGAGCAAAGTCACCGAAGACCAGCTAACCACCACCCTCGACCGTTGTCCCCCGCCGATCCGACCAACCCCGACGCCGCCGTGGGCAACCTTAGACAGTGGATTGATGACTGCGCCAATACCCTCGCCCCAGTCAAGAAACCCTCCAACAGTCACACCAGTAAGAAAGCCAGCTGGTTCACTGAAGATCTCCAGGCCTCAAAGCAAACCTGCCGAAAGCTAGAGAAGAACTGGCACAGTGAATGAAAATCCGACAGCTACGCAGCCCACAAGAATGCCACCGCAAGACACCATCAGCTCATCAGAGCCACCAAAAGGGCCTCCTTCCAAGACCACCTAGACAACAACCCACACAACAGCACAGAGCTCTTCAACATTGTGAAGGAACTCTCCAACCCCAGCTCCAACACCAACGACATCCCACCTTCAAAAGACCTGTGCGACGCACTTGACATCTTCTTTCATCGCAAGATCGCAGACATCCACGATCTTCACGACAACAACTGAGACCTCTGCCCCCACGACCACCATCCGTGCCAACCACCTGCTCTCCTGGACCAACATAAACGACAACAATACCATCAAGATCATAAACACCATCCACTCCTTATCTCCGTCAGACCCATGCCCACACCACATCTTCAACAAAGCCAGCACCGCCATCGCACACCATCTCCAGAAAGCCATCAACATCTCCTTCGAGACAGCAACCTTCCCGGAAAGCTGGAAGCACGCCAAGATCAACGCCTTACTCAAGAAACCCAAGGCGGACCCCAAGGACCTCAAGAACTTCTATCCCTTCTCCCTGATTACGTTCCTGGCGAAGGACATCAAGAAGACCGTCAAAAAACAACTGACCTGGTGCCTCGAGGAGAACAGCATCCTGGACCCATGCGAGTCCAGGTTCCGCAGCAACCAGAGCACCAAAACTGCCCTTATCTCCACCACCGATTACATCGAGACCCTGCTTGACTACGGAGAAACCGCGGCCCTCATCCTCCTGGACCTTTCAGCTGCCTTCAATACGGTCTGCCACCGCACACTTCGCACACACCTCCACGACACCGGGATCCAAGAGAAGGCCCTGGACTGGACCACCTCCTTCCTCTCTGGCCGTAGACAGAGCACCGCCTCCCCCTTCCGCTCCGAAGCCACCGAGATCATCTGCGGCGTTCCCCAGGGCTCATCCCTCAGCCCAACGCTGTTCAACATCTACATGGCACAGCTCGCCCACATCGCCCGACTGCACGACCTCAACATCATCTCCTACGCCGATGACACCCAGCTGATACTCTCCCTCACTAAGGACCCCCACAACGCCAAAACTAACCTCCACAAAGGAATGAAGGCCGTTGTAGCATGAATGAGGAAAAGCCGGCTGAAGCTGAACTCGGACAAGACGGAGGTCCTCATCCTCGGATCCAACCCCTTGGCCTGGGATGACTCCTAGTGGCTTACCACACTGGGAACAGCTCCAACACCCACTGACCACGCATGCAACCTGGGGGTCATCCTTGACTCCACCCTCTCCATGACGAAGCAGGTCAATGCCATCTCTTCCTCTTGCTTCAACACTCTCTGCATGCTACGCAAGATCTACAAGTGGATCCCCACCAAAATGAGAAGAACGCTCACCCAGGCCCTCCTCAGCAGCAGATTGGACAACGGAAACACCTACAACGCAGGAGCCTCGGCGAAACTCCTGTAACGACTTCAACGCATCCAGAACACCTCTGCACAGCTGCTCCTGCACATCCCTCTCCACAGCCACATCACACCCCACCTGAGAGACCTGTAGTTGCTCCCCATCAACAAGAGGATAACCTTCAAGCTCCTCACCCATGCACACATGGCACTCCACAACACCGGACCAGCATACCTCAACAGACCACTCAACTTCTACACCCCCACTCACCAGCTCCGCTCTGCCGCCCTCGCCCTCGCAACAGTCCCCTGCACCCGAAGAGCAACCTCCGGTGGCAGATCGTTCTCCCACCTCACCACCAAGAACTGTACACCCTCCCCATTCACCTACAGCAGACCCAAAACCTGCTGACCTTCAGAAGACTCCTCAAGGCCTGGCTTTTCGAGCAGTAGCAGCACTCCCCCCCACCACCTTGAGACCCTCACAGGTGAGTAGTTCGCTTTACAAATGCTATGATTGATTGATTCATGAGTGCCGTCCATACAGGAGGGGATCATTGAGGCAACAATAAATTACTTTCCAGAGAATGATGGGTCGGTGGACTCGGCCTCCACGTTATGGGAAGCTTATAAAATGGTGATCAGGGGGCAAGGAGTATCAGTGATTGCAGGATAGAAAAATAAAAACAAAAGCAGTTACATACAATAGAAGAAGACATTTCCCAATTACAACACAAGCTAATAAACTTCAAACATAGATTTCTGTTAAAGCAAAAAGAATATAGAGATATTGCAGAGGAAGTGGCTAAAGCTCATTACTGCACCACTCCGTGTTGTGTATATTAGATAGGGGACAAGGCGAACAAATTGCTGGCATGGTTGGAAAAGCGTGATTAGGCCACTATATGGGTATTTGAGATTGAGACAGAGGCGGGGGACCAACTTAAAGATAGGAAAAGGATAGTGGAGGACTTTGCAGAACACTTTAAATTGATATATGGGCCATCAGGTACATCTAACTACTAAGAGGAGCAGGAGTTGCTGGCAACCCTCAAACATCCTACTCTTGATGACAGAGAGATAGAAGAGCTAGACTTAGACCTCACCAAGGAAGAAAAGGTCAAGGCAATCTGGAAAAGTGATGGGACAGAGTAGTCTTCCTATTAAGCTGTTTAAAGCAAACACATCCACAATCGCCCCTTACCTTGGTAAACAATGGGATCAACAAATGTTGGTCAGTGTGGTAGTGATCCACAAGCAGGGGAAACCTCCTGACCTCTGCGGTTCATACCGGCCGATCTCTTTGCTAAACACAGAGGTGAAGATCCTGGCAAAAATCTTGGCCACGCGGCTGTCACCCTTACTCCATAATTTGATCCATCCTGATCAGTCCGGGTTTATGCCTGGCAGGATTACTCCACTCAACCTTTGGCGTCTTAATGGGGTATTGGGCAGGGCTGGGACCATATTAGAGGATGCAGTGATAATGTCCTTCGATGCCACAATGGCTTTCGATATGATTGAGTGGCCCTACTTGTTTGCGACGCTTGAATGCTACGGCTTCGGAAATACATTCCTGTCATTGGTGCATCTCCTTTACTCTGAGCCCCTTGAAAGAGTGACAGTAAATGGTGGCCGGTCAGCAATTTTCACCCTGCAGAATGAGGATGAGACAGGGGTGTCCCCTTTCCCCACTGATATTCGGTCTAGTCCTTGAACCATTGGCAATTTGGATAAGACGAGACCCCCTTATAAGGAGACTAAGTTAGACGGTGGACTGGGAGGATGGAATCTCTCTCTATGCCGGTGATATTTTACTAAGGGTGGGCGTAGTAGGCGTAGTGGTGCTACGCGAAGCTACATGAAGTGGGCATGATGCTACGTCCGCTCACGTGCTTCGCGTAGCCTTATGACGCGCCTCCCACCCTCCTTTACTGTACTGTAGCGTTGGTGAAAATGGGTACCTTAAGTTCCTCACTATGCCCTAAAGGGTGTGGACATATTTCCACCAGTGGTGGGCTTGCCCGATTGTGCAGATGTATTGGGGGAAAAATACATTGAAAATGTGGGAAGTCTGTGGGAGTAATTGCACAAGTGCACCAATCCAATACTTTTACAAACGTAATAGAAGGAATAAGAAGTACACCAATCAACGAAATCTACAGAGGATCCCTTGTTAAACATAAATCTAATGACTGTAAAAAGAAACACAAAACCCTCAGAGAAAGTAATAGAGGAAACAGTCCACGCAAGGGACCCCACAAAGGAAGTAATGGAGGAAATCTCAAAATCCAGTCACTCCCCTCGTCGATCGTACAAGAAGAGGAATCAAGGCTAAATCGATTTTTTCTATCAAATGATTCTAAATCTTTAGAAATCATCGAAATAACAACAAAGGACAAGGACCTCCAAGAGAAAGCCTCACCCGTAGCTATGGGTAACAATCCTCAAGAGAGCAAACCGTGAATGTTGGTTTCTACTCCACGTAGCCCTCAGGCAAATAAAGTCCAACAACTTCTAGTACTGGACGACAGCGGAAGTTTTCCAACTAAATCGAAGTATTCTAACCTCTCAGCACCCATATCAATTTCTTCTGTGAGCACGACGGACCACGAGTCAGAACAATTGCGAAAATTCCAAAGACAACAGCCACCCACCCAATGGAGCCAGTCCTTGCTAGGCACCCTAGATCAAGCAATAAGGGTGTTGAACTATCAATCATACAAAATGGAGGTCCAAATAGACCTCATAAATATAATCGCAGGCCACATCTCAGGTATAAACACTAAATTGGACTTACTTTCATCCTTTTTAACCAACAGGGAGAAACTGGAGTTTCAAACTCACAACATTAAACAACAATCTAATTGCGGCTGCAGGGGCATAATTAAGAAGCTAGCATGTCTTCCGGACATTTTAAAAGACATTCTAGGGGAGGTAAAACTAACTCGCTTTAGTAAACAGAATAAGGAAACGCAACATAATCTGGACATGCTTGTAACTCCTAAAAGCAATAATGTAATAACAATTCCAACAAAAAATGCAACTGAAGGCAAAGAACAAGTGTTAGTGGAAGAACAACCAGAAATAACCGTAAATGCAATGGAATCAACCCAGTCCACTAATAAATCCTTAATTGACGTAAAACCAACAAAGAGGCAGAAAAAAAGGGCAAGGAAGGTAAGGCTCAAAAACAAAAAGCAACAAAGTACAGATCAAGGAAACATTTTTTCCATATTTTCAACAAAGACTCCCCAAGAAAGTAAAAGTAACCAACTGGAGACATTATCAGGGGGAGGGGCAGGATCGAATGTACCTCTATGCAAGCCCACTCCAGGAATAATATGTATGGAAGGGAGTTCGATTTCCAGAGAAAGTAACACCCCGCGCAAAAAATCAAAACGACCCAACATCCACCCGCAGTTCACGATCCACGATGGGCAAAAGTACCGGATTTAGATAACATCCAGGAGATACGACATGATAAAGTAGAGTCCATGAAACGCGTGGGTCAAGCAGGTCCATACCAAGCGATAGAGATACCCGCTATGGTGGATAACAAGCTCCAAGAGTGCACGACGGGCGAGGACCGCATGCAGCAAACAAATGGTAGTAGTGTACAGTGTATATCTAGAGTACAGGAAGACAAAAAAAGCACAAAGTGGGAAAAAACAACATCAGAAAACGAAAATGAGCAGAAACCCTTGAGAATCACAATAGCTGGCAAGGAACACAGATGTACATTACCCCACAGGAACGCAGCCCTGGAACCACAAAGAATAATTAAACCAAGATCCTTGGACAAAACAACATCAGAAAATGAAAACGAGCAGAAACCCCTGAGAATCACAATAGCTGGCAAGGAACGCAGATGCACGTTACTTCACAGGGACTCAGCTCTAGAACCACAAAGAATAATTAAACCAAGTTCCTTGGAAAAAATAGATGGCAAAAGCAAGGAGATTAACGAAGAGCGAGAGCAACAAGAATCACTCGCAAGGGGTAACTCTTTTACAACTCACAAGTCTTCAGCCTTTAAAGAAGACTCTACAAAATGATCCGAAGACCATCCCCGCCATGCAGAATTCTTGGAATCAAAAATGACTATTTTGCCTGATTATCTCACAAAAGGAAGACAGGACACCCTTAATCATGGGAATCTGTTAAAACTGTTCAAGGAAATCCCTGACCTTAAGGGGATAACATCTCAGGATTTGATAGCCGTCAAATTCCAACAAGACAAGCAAAATCCAGACACAGAGGAATCTGTGACAACCTTGGCTATTGCTACACAAATGGCCAAGGTAACCCTATGCCCTATTAGGTAGATTGAAAAATGCAAAAAAGGGAAACACAGAGGGGAAATGACAGAACACTTGCGTGCGAGATGCTCGCGCCTCCACACCAGCATCAACAAACAACGAGATAAGGGTCATCACTTTAGCAAGCATGCAACAGATGGACCATCGAATGCTGGACATGATGGACTGGTCATGGATACCAACGGCGCTGAGCAAAAAATACACCTAACGAAGACTCTAATTTTCCCAGGGTAGCGGAGAATGGAATCCAAACCAAGAAGGAAAAAAAGCCGCACAGTGTCTCGTGTTGTTCCTGGAATGTCCACAGCTTTCAAGAAATGGCACAGGACCACAAAACCTTAGCCTTCTTTCAGCAACAAGATACAATTCTGATCCAGGAATCTTGGAAATTGATACTGACCTCAATTACAGGTTTCAAAGAACATCATAACCTTGCTGAAAGATTTTCGCCATTCGGGCATCCGCGAGGCGGATTATCAACATACGTAGCACAAAAATATGATTGGGTAACAGAAGACTAGGACGTGGGGGTTAACTGGGCCCAAGTGATCAGAATGAGTGACCAGTCCGCATCAGAGTCTCAAAAATGGCAACTACTAGTGATTAATGTTTATAATCACCAGGAGAAGAAGACCCAGAAAGAAAAGCATTCAAATGTAATAACCTTGATAAAAGCGATGCAAAGAGCCTATGTACAGTGCCCAATGTTCATCTCGGGTGACTTCAACTGCAATCTCATACTTGAAGATCGCGTGGAAGAGAAGATGAAAGAGACCCCTGGTGGGCACAAAATAACAGCTATACTAGGAGACTTGGGACGGTCAATATTGAATGGCAATACAAAGGGCGATATACCAGCAGCCGTTACATACCTGAGCGGCAAGGTCCACTCAATAATAGATTATACAATCATGAGCAAGGTCTTACTCCCCAGCATTGAAATATTTCAAATTAATCAACGCATCGAAAGCGATCACTTCCCCCAAATAACAAGAATGAACATCTCGCTAACCTTGGCACAATGAATGAATTCTCTAATACAACATGCCGAGAAGTTCACCCAAAAATAATTAATATGGCGTGGGGGGAGGGGGGTTGAAAAATATCCTGGAGACAGCAACGGATTATACAACAAATCTAGGGTCTCAGCTAGAGAAAGAGTGCCCAACTGGGAGCAGTTGACTAGGGACCTTATCTATAAATTCCCAGCAGAGTCGGGGAACCGAAGAAGTTATAACACCAAGAAGGAGCAATGGAAAAACACGGACCTAATTGCTCAAAAGAGAAGGGTCGCAGGAGAGGTCAGATTACAGGTGCAGGCAAAAAGGAATGGGGAAAACTTCGGATCAGAGTAAACTAAGGGAAGCAAGGAGAGTTTACAATATGATGTTGTGGGGTGCCAAGACCACACACAAAGAAACCATCTGGAATAAATTATTGTCTGCGGGAAAACTGCCAAACAGTAGGGACTTCTGGGGTATAATAAACGACCTGAATAAAAGGAGCAAATCTCCAACAAGAGGCAGGGATTCAGAGATGGATAGGGGCAGATGTGCTTACCTTCGGCATGCCAGCAGTCATGCCGCTCAGCGGCCGCCATTAAGTAGTACTGCAAAGGGAGGTGAACAGCTGGGAGGTGGGAAAAGCAGGGTCACTGAAGGGGGGCAGGGCCACAGAGTATCACAGCGGCACGGGCGAAGGTGGCGGAAGAAAAAAAGGGGGAAAAAGAAAAAAAGAAGAAACAAAGGAAAAAAGTGGAAGAAAGAAAGAAAGCAGAAAAAGAGAGACTGAGGGGCAGGCCAGCAGCAGAGCAGTGATTATCTGTTCATTTGAGATTAAAAAAAACAATGTTATCAATACCCCATTAGTCCATCCTGCATGTCTTTTTAAATTCTGTTTTTCAACAGAAGATATGGCACCACATGATTACATGATTAATTTTTACTTCTTCTACTTACAGATATCTCTGGTTGATTCTGACGCTGGATAATACATTTACATCTTTATATGTACATTGGTAGATTATGTGTGCCTACCTGGCCTATATATCATGTATGCATTAGAAACATTAGCACCTGTTTTGAGAAGTAAGCTATAATATGCACTGCACACTAATGCAATAACGCTTTAGTACATTGGTGATCATGATGTCTTAACAATGAGGCGGTTGAGATTTAAAGAACACTATCAGTTATTCAGTGTCTTTGAATACATTACAATGCATTGTTACTTTTGATATATTTTTTATGCAAAAACTACCAAATTATATACCCTTTTTCTCTGTTCATGAATATTTAAGGAAGTGGATCCTAATGTCCAGGTCACTTCCTAGTTCAAGAAGACAGTTGTTCCGAAACGTGTTACCACTTTGTGTCTTTAATAAAGGAAATGGTCTGAAGAATACACTGATGGAAGGTCAAATGTTTTATCTGCAGAAGGAAACAGCGGTGTTGAAAACTATAAATGTCCACAGTAAAAGGAAATTAAAAACCACCCTTCTATAGATATGTAACCAATGGAAATCTCATGAAAAACAGTTAGCAATAAGAACAATTTCCTAACTAAAAAAGTGTGTGAAAAAAGGAAGAAAATGTGCCATAAAACTGCTGCATTAGAAGCCACCAGAGCAATAGAGTGTAAGTCTGACTGAGAAAAAATCAACAGAAAAGGATTGTGTCTAGCTGATGAGTAGAAGCTCAAGCCCTCCCTAGTAAACACCTAAAGTGTATACATACTTAAGAGAAACACTACAAAAATGGTATAATGCATTTAAAGAAATTAAGCACCTCAAATAATTAGTCTAAATGTTATACATCTAATATCCAGATCTCAAAACAGAAGAACTTGAAACCAGTCAATAAGAAAAAAGAAAAAACCTGCAAATTAAAATCAAATGCCAGCAACAGAAAAGGAACTAATAAAATGTTGGTTTTAATAAAAGCAAATGTACAATAAATATATTTGAAATGTGTTTACATATAATAAAGAAACATTTAATATACAAATATAAGTTTACTATGAATGCAAACAAATCCAAATTACACATATTTCATACTTTACAGCAAAAATGAAAAAGGAAATAATAGAAACCTTATTACAATCAATTCCAAATAGTAAATCATTTGCATACCAAGCAAATCCTTTCAATTTAAATGACATACATACTTGAAACTAAATGTACAATAAAATGTAATAAAAAGACAGCAATAAATGTCATGAGGGGTGCTAAACAAGAACGAGTTAAGAATATACCTTTCTAATGGTTAAAGACCCTCCAATATAATTAATTACTGTGTAGCAAACCTCCAAAGAGCCTAATTGTTGTTACTAAACGACACACATTTAATGTGAGTTAAAGTGTAGTGGGTGCAGTAGAGGAATTGAAAAACAAGTTTTCACAGATGTATACAGTGAACAAAACAGCATAAAGTGCAAAGTGCTTTTCCATGAATGTTTATTGCAGCGACAGCCCTCAATATTTTTAAACCATGCGCCTTGCTGGGGAAAGGCTAAGTGAAAATGTACGGACCCCAGCTGTAACCTTGTCAGATAAACTCGGTATAGGGCATTTTCTACATGGGTAAGATACCATTCCATCTCATAATTAGGTGATAATGCATGGAGGTTATTTGTAGTATGTGGCACCTACGGTTGAAATGTGTCTGTTCATAATCCAAGCTCTAGCCGGGGAGGGTATTCAGGTTTCAGGTTTTTAATGTCTTTATTTCGATAATAAAATCATAAAAGACAAATCAAGAAAACATTACTGTACATATCAACCACTATACAATATTTTGGAAAGAAAACAACATTAATCATGTTATTAAAATACATTGAAATCACAGCTAAAACTTATTATTAAACCATGAAAATTTACAAAGACATAAGTAAACCTGGAGCTAAAAACTAAATTTACACATTGTGCACAATTTACAGAATTTGATGGGATCTTGCATAGTACAGTTAGGGTGAGTTCCTTTTAGCCCTTATTGCCCATGCCCAGCCTAAAAATGTGGGCAAGCATATCACAAATATTTCCGAGGTATTAGTTTTTAACACCCTAATCGCCTCGGAGGACCATTTACAAGAGAGGCGTTTGAACAGGGGTTTTAACCATGTAGTACGGGGTTCTGAGTACTGCGGGCAGGCAAATAATAGATGACCCTCTGTTTCCTTTTGACTTGGGCACCAACAACAACAAGAACTTGAGAATGTTTTGCCCCAAGACGAGGTGAAAGAATTCAATGGTAGGGCACCCACTCGAAAGTGATGATAAAGTTTCTTGTCCAGTGGCCTGGTGATGATGTCCCAATAAGACTCAGGGGAAGGGTCCAGCTTAAAGCTTAAGAATCTTCCCGTGAGGCTGCCAGAACTGGAAGCGATTACCAAAGAATGACGAGTTGAGGCCTAAAATAATTCTTTGAATTCTTTTTTGGATGGGAAAGTGTTGGTGCCTGGAGAATCCCACAGATGTTTTAAACCCATATCATGCAGACTCTTTTTCACCGAACGAAGCCAGGGGATTCTTTCAGAGCCCCCCATCGACCTCACTTCCGCTAACTCCTTAGCAAAGAGTATCAGATCCGGGGAAGTCCACAAACGCCTCCAGAGGGCCACTACTCTGAATCTTGGTTAAGAGGTCTGTGTTTGTTTTAAACAAATCAGCTGGTATTTGGTCCAACCCCGGAGCTTTCCCCCGTTGGGTCAAACCAAGGGCCAACTCAGCCTCAATGTTAGTAAAGGTCAAGGTTACTCCGCAGATGGGCGTTACATACAGCTTGTCCAGCTTTGGAGGAGGGTCAGTGCCCGCGGAACTAAATTGGGATGAATAGTGGGTTATCCAGGCTTCTGGGGACACATGATTGGTTGGAGTTCGAGAATCACCATCCTTCCCCCATTTTACTATGTCCCAAAATTTGGTCTGGTTATTTGTTTTAGTAGCTTCCAGGAGGTCGACCCAATAACCATCCTCCCACGCTCTTTTGGATTCCCACTGTACTCTTTTGTAACGTTTCCTGGCCTCCTTTACAGCACACATATTTCTGGATTTAACTTTTACAATTAGATTGCTGTGAGCCTCCCTGCAATCTTTGTTGTACCACTTTGCCCTGATAGCATGCGGTCGCCCAACACCCTTCTGACAAGGTTTAGTAAGGAGTAGCTTGAGCTCGGCAAAACACTGCTCATGTAAGTCCATGATTTTGTTTGGTTCTATGGTACCTCGCCCAATGCCCTCTGGCAGCATTTTGTTTGATGCAAGCACAACCACATTTTCTATGTTAATCTGTAGCGATTCATCTCCTGATATATTAGATCATTTCAACCTCCTGCGATCATTAGAAAGCATTACAACCCCTTGCCCCGAGGGAACCGGGTCTACCGGTCTTACCAAACCATGCATCCTTAATTTCAATGACAAAGGGTTGTGATCGCTTTCTGGGCGGGGGACAACTTCCATATCGACCAACAAAGCCCAGAATTCCATTTTTAAGAGGATGTAGTCTATGCAGCTTTTTCTCAAACCATTATCAAAAGTAAAGTTGGCATCGAGGTCGGAAGGAGTGCGTCCATTTACTGCCCTTAACCCCCAGGTGAGACAAAGTGCAGTCCAGTTCAGGGCAGCCTCCGTTGATTTAACGGGTTTGCTGGACAGTAGGTCCGGTATATTCCATGTTGCATCCTCTGCGGACCCCCAGCTGTCCCCTGCAACGTAGAGCGGCTCAATAGTACAGTTTAAATTGCCAGCTAGCAGGATTAGGGTTCCTTTGTTCCACCCCGCTAAAAGGCTATCCAGGGCATCCACCATCGGGGGACATCGTCCACCAGGGAGGCCACGAGAGTAGATGTTAATGATGAGCATATCCTGACCTCCTTCCTTGCTCAACTTAATAGCCAATAGGTCGGGAATGTCCTCATAAAGCTCGGTGATTTTGTATCCACATACCTGTTTGACCCACGTAGTCAATCCCCCTGAAGCTCGCCCTTTATTACTCTTGAGCGCAGGTTTGGAAAAGTTGAAAAAGCCAACTTTATGTATGGGTTCAGTTGCCCAAGTCTCTTGTAATAGCACGACGTCATAGTTGTTGATAAACTCCAGCCAGTCCTCAGAGTCCATGCGAGCCTTCACTCCCGCGACATTCCAGGACACAATATTAAATGATGCTATTGTGGGATCTACAGTGTTATTACCTAGGTTGGGAGGGGGGAGGATTTATTGGGGTGGTGCAAGTGGGCATATTTCTAACCACTGTTGCTTCAAAGTTACTTTTCTGCAGGCTTTCCCCCTCTACCGTGGCCACTATTTCTTCCTTTTTGTCTGGTATAAACTGGTTACCTAATACAGGTGTTATTGGGGTTTGGTGAAAGGTTAGTACTTCATCCCCACTAACAACAGGGGGATTATTCATCAAACTGGGTAAACACAGTCAATCTACCAGCTCCAAGTCGGACAAGGGTCCAAAGTGATTAAAGAGTAGGGGGTACTGTGGTAAATGGGGTGTTCTTGGCCCTTTATACCTCCCATCTCTCACTCTCCACTGACTTGGGCCCATGGGAAGGTTACTATGTGTATGAGGGTAGAAGTAGGTAAGATCCAAAGATTGGACATCGCCCTGGCGAGCAAATCTAGCTTTTCGTCGTATGATGTCTACCACCCAGGGGTCTTTAAATGAAATCAGAATACAGTCCCCTTCCAGATCTTTGATGCCATTGCCCACCCAGTCTACTCTCCTTACATAAAGAATTTCTGTTCGGGATGGAGGTGGTAGGGGTCGGTTTTTGTTTAACCAGTAAATTGCTTTATTACGCAATTCCCCTTGTGTCTCCTTAATACCGTCTCTTAAGGGAGCAACCCCAGTTAAAACTATAGTATATTGGGTCGCTTCTGGGGGTAGATTAACTCGGGGTGAGGGGCGCATCTTTTGTTTACCCAAAAACGGCGTCCTGGAGGAATTGGGATTGTTTTTCCCCTAGTGGATGATTGGACAGGGGAACTATTAGATGGTTTTATCATGCCTTTTGACATAGACGAGTTTGCCTTATCTAAAGTAGGTTTGAGTGGATATTTTTTTCTTGGTACGTTGGTTGAGGAACCTCCACTGGTGGTGGAAGATGTGTCAACGGACCTTGCCCCTGCTATCAGTTTGTTAATGGCTACCCCTGATGGAACGGGCTTGGTTACCTGGGTCACTGTGGGATTACTAACTATTTGTGTTTTGCCCAGTGTCGGATTACGAGCCCCCACCACAGAACTGGGCGTAGATAATTTTTGCAATATGGCCAAATTAGTATTTACTACGGTTTCCAGTGCATCAATTTTGGCGGTCATCAGCCTTGTTCGCTCCAAAACCGGAAGCAAAATGGTTTTTAGCATGGCCTCAATTTTGACCAACAAAATCTCGTCACTATTGAGGCATGTTGGACAAGGATTGGATGACCCCAGGGGAGCGAATGATGGACAATACACATTTGGGAAACCAAGGGGTGGTTGTGGAGCTGGAAGAGTCGCACTACGAATATCATTCAATTTGGGTTGTTTTTGATCTTTCTCCCCCTGTGGGCTCGAGACATATTTTCTCTTACGGGATATCGGTTTCGGGGACGTTTGAATCCGCTCGGTCAAGTAAAGTGGTATAGAATCAGTAGAATGGGGTGAATTAACCAGGTTAGGTTCATCTTCCCCTATTTTCTGACCTTCGTCCCCATCCCTTGACTGGTTAACGTTGAGTTTCTGGGCCCTGGAGTCTGGGGATGAGGATAGAATCACCCCCTCAGCATCCACATGAACTATTGCCTCTGTCTTGATGGAATAGATGCAGTTGGATGCTGCATGGGGGACAGGGCTTTTGGCTGAAGCTAGTCCACCCATAGAGGAGCGCTTTCCAGTAACTAGGTCTAGGGACATCCTTTTTTCTACCATTTCTATTTCTTTTTCCAGGATCCCAGTGGCTCTGGTGATGAAGGCATCCAGGGGGCCGGAGACTACACCCTTTGAAGTTTGTAACTGAACTAGACGTTCTTTCCCTGATCTCAATGTCATGATGGATTTCAATTTATTTAATTTGATTATTCCTCAGTTCTTTTAATACTATGTGACTCATTCCCCTGCAATAACAGACAATGGTGGTGTACCTTTAGGTCCTGTACTGGTAATGTAAAATTATATCTGATGGTGATTTTGGCAGGGGTCCTGGCCCAACCCAACCTCGTTCGACCACGGACGGCCACAGACGGTCCCGCCCTTGTCCCGGGCTTCTCCCGGCGCTCTCCCGCGCTGCGGGGTCACGTCTGCCTTTAAATAACAATGATTGTGATAGGTGGGTGGGCGGGGCCGGCAGGGAGAGCAGCCCAGCTGGTCTGAATTGGTCGCACAGGGACTCCTGGTCCTTGGAGTCCCTGCTGGTGCTCGCAGCCCTGCCGGTCAGAAGAAGACTGCCCCCTTCAAGATGGTCCTTTTGCTGTATTTACCGCGCTGCGGGACCCGCGAAGCGGGTCCGGCGAGGCGTTGACGTGGAAAGATGCTGGCTCCAGAAGGAAGTGCTGGGCGGTGTCAGCGTTCTGCGTCCAGGTAAAGATCCCACACGCTTGCTGTAGGATCCGCCTTTTGACACTGTGTGCAGGCGGGCGGGGCCGGCAGGGAGAGTAGCCCAGCTGGTTTGAATCGGGCGCGCAGGGACTCCTGGTCCTTGGAGTCCCTGCTGGTGCTCGCAGCCCTGCCGGTCAGAAGAAGACTGCCCCCTTCAAGATGGTCCTTTTGCGGTATTTACCACGCTGCGGGACCCACGAAGCGGGTCCGGCGAGGCGTTGCCGTGGAAAGATGCTGGCTCCAGAAGGAAGTGCTGGGCGGTGTCAGCGTTCTGTGTCCAGGTAAAGAGGGTATTCAGTTGGGATGAGTAAAGTACTCTTAGACCCCAGCCTACTATAAATACCCTTGGGATAAGCTAGTCAAGGAATATTGTCAATTTTATCCAAACGTAGGCAATCTGAAGGAATGCGTTTAGAAAGACAGCTCAGGGAATTGCCTAATTTTGAACCATAATATTAGCGGGGCAAGCCCAAGAGCATCTTCCATATGATGTAGGCCCACTTCAACTGGCAAAAAAAGGTGGGTGAACCAAAAGCGACCATACATAGTCTACACAAAAAGCTGTTTTCTCCTTTTTGTAGCCTGGAACAACTGCAGTGCCCCATCGCTCCAGCCTTGTAGGTAGCAATCAAGCAGCATTTGGCTTTATACACGGCTAGCATCTCCTCCAATAGCCTGTGGCCTAGTTTTAAAGTTAAACAAATGCTGGCTTCCACTGATCTGGACAGTTGCTGAGCTCTCAGCAATAACAGTGAGCCCCAATTTAAGCATGCAGCAAAAGGCAACCCTAAATAGTTAAAACTCTTTACTTATGAACAGAAGCACAGCTAAAAAACTGGTCTTGTATTTGGTTCCATTTGATCCACAGACCAAAATAAAAAACTTTAGATGGCCAATCTTCAAGTCTAGAGAGATCATAAACTCAGCGAAAGCACCAAGTGCTTTCTGCAGGCTATTTTCAGTCCGAGCTACAAGGACAACATCCTGCGCATATAAAAGGGTCTGGATAAATCGATTGCCCACCCTGGGGAAATCGGTACACAGACAAAATATCGATTTTTAAATATCGATATGCAAAAATATCGAAGTTTAAATATCGATATACAAAAATATCGAAGGTAAGTAATATCGACAGTCTAAATATCGATATTGGTATGATATCAGTAATATCGAAGTTGTAAATATGGATGTTAATAATATCGAAATTAATAACTTTGATGTTACTAATATCAATTTTTAAATACATTTAGTGTATATTATATTGTATTTATTATGTTTTATTATTTATTTTTAATGTTATTTTATTAAATATTGTCTTTTACTACTGTAGCGGGTTGTGGGTTTATAGGGGAATAGGGTGGGAAGTAATTTAATAATAATTAATTAATTGATATATGTTTGTACATATTTTAATTAATAATTAATTGGTAATTAATTTCTATTAATTACTTAATTAATTATTATAATTTTTTCATATTTATAATGATTAATTAGTTGGTAATTAATTATTATTAATTATTTAATTAAATTAATTATAGTAATTTTTATATATAATTTATTGTTATTCTTAATTAATTAATTGTGCTAAATAATATTAATTTTTAAATTAAATTAATTACAGCAAATGTGCTAATATATTTACTTTATTGTTATTGTTAATTAATAATTAATTGGTAATTAAATAATATTAATTATTTTGGGTACAGGGGTATTTTTAGGGTTCAGGGTCAGTTTTCAGTTCATGGGTACAGGGGTATTTTTAGGGTTCAGGGTCAGTTTTCAGTTCATGGGTAAAGGGGTATTTTAAGGGTTCAGGGTCAGTTTTCAGTTCATGGGTAAAGGGGTATTTTTAGGGTTCAGGGTCAGTTTTCAGTTTTTGGGTAAAGGGGTATTTTCAGGGTTCAGGGTCAGTTTTCAGTTCATAAGTACAGGGGTATTTTTAGGGTTCAGGGTCAGTTTTCAGTTCATGGGTAAAGGGGTATTTTTAGGGTTCAGGGTCAGTTTTCAGTTCATGAGTAAAGGGGTATTTTTAGGGTTCAGGGTCAGTTTTCAGTTTTTGGGTAAAGGGGTATTTTTAGGGTTCAGGGTCAGTTTTCAGTTTTTGAGTAAAGGGGTATTTTTAGGGTTCAGGGTCAGTTTTCAGTTTTTGGGTAAAGGGGTATTTTTAGGGTTCAGGGTCAGTTTTCAGTTTTTGGGTAAAGGGGTATTTTGAGGGTTCAGTGTCAGATTTCAGTTCATGGGTAAAGGGGTATTTTTAGGGTTCTGGGTCAGTTTTGGGTTTTTGGGGTACAGTCGTACAGGGTAAAAATTAAATAAATTTAAATTAAATCAATTAAATGAAATTACAAAATATAAAATTACATTAAATTATTAAGTTTTTAATTTATTTTAAATGTATATGTATTAGTTTTAATTTTTAAATTATGTTTTAATATTTTTATTTAATATTTGTAACATTATATGTATTTTATAATTATTTTAACATTATTATCATTAATACATTTAAAAAAACGATATTTTTAATTTCGATATTTTTGTACTACGATATTATTTTTTCGATATTTTTGTACTTACCTTGTTAGGGATAGGATTCCGATATTTTTGACTTCGATATTTTTGTCCCGATATTTTTGTATGTCGATATTTTTGATTTCGATATTTAGTCAGACATTCGGGGAAATCTAATTTCCTCTGTAGCAAATGGCCTTCAAGGCAAGTTATACACATAAGAAATAAAAATAGTGAGAGAATACAGACCTGATTAACTCCTTGATTACAATAAATGGATGATGCACAAAGCAAATCTTAGCCAAAGTATCTGATTGAAGATATCATAGGAGAGTAATTAAAGCCTCTTCCACCCTGAACTTTTCATAAATAGCCCATAAATTGGAATGGTTTATGGTGTCAAATGCAGGCGACAAGTCCATAAATGCTAAATGTAGTGCACCTGTCTAGGCTCCGGTGTACCTGCTGATTAATAGAGATAGATTCAAACATTGTTCAACTGTACGGGAGCCTTGTCTGAAAACATATTGCATATCAGAGAGGATGCTATTATTATTGGCACAGTCCCCCAATCTCACCAAGAGAACCCTGCCCAAAATCCTCACTGTGGAGTCCAATAAAATATTGAATGATAGAAGGCTGGGTTATTCCTATCTCCCTGTTTGTAAATTGGAACTATAATAGCTTCTTCCCATGTGGGGGTAAAGGGCCAAAACGTGTACCTCTAAATACATTCATAAGCAAAAGGTCCCATAGGGTAATATTTTCTCTAAACAAGTCTGAAAGGACTCCATCATGGTTGTTTTGAGGCTTTCTGCAATAGCCATGGATTAATTATCAATGTGTCTAAAACTAAATTTATGGCAATGCATAGACACAAGAAGGTGAGGGGCACAGTCTTTATGAACGGAGAGCTCTTGGAACAGATCGATTGTTTCAGCTATTTGGATATTACACTGGGGTCTCGGTTGGAGTGGAAGCCACACATGACTTACTTAACTACAAAACATGCACAGCTGGCAGGCGTCCTTTTGAGAGAAGTAAGATCCTCAGTTACACAACCAATAGCCCCAGCCCTAAAAATATATGAGACGAAAGTTAGGGCATCAATGTTATACGGGGCTGCACTGTCACATGCACAAAATACATTTTTGCGGTGCCTAACAAGGCTTCCACCATCAACACCACTGATACCTTTGTATATGGATCTGGGATGTCAGAAAATTCAGGATATAGCTAGCTTTAGATCAGTTGCATACTGGAGGAGGCTATGGGTCACACCTGAACTTTCTCACTATGCTCTAGCGCTACTGGAAACTAGAAATATGGATACTGGGGGTAAAATAACATGGTTTAGACAGGTCAATCTGCTATATAAAGCCTTAGGAATGATGGAATTATGGGAAAATCCATCTGAAAATATCTTTCCCTCACGAAAGACCCTAAAAGAGATGTATTGGGCAATGATAGCTCAAAGGGAGTTTCAGAAAACACATTGATCTATCATTTACTAGGGCTTTTCTGGAACAAAAACATACTCCTGCCTACGAACGTTATTGGGACCTCATTACCATCCCTGCCGATAGGAAACTTTTCCATCAATACAGGGTGGGAACTCTTCCTATCAATACATTTACAAGCAAGTGGTCAACTAACAAAGATCAGTATTTGTGTCCTTTTTGTGTTGCCCAATCTGAAAGTTTAGCCCATGTTCTGTTTATATGCCCAGCTTATAAAGCCCCGCGCCTCAAATGGATTAGACCAATTTGCATACAGAAAGGCATCCAAAGTGGCACCGAAGCGCTAAGGATTGTAAAAACAGACTGTACGGATAGTATGGTAATTGCACTTGTAAAATTTTTAAAATGGATGTGGTCAATACGTAGGGATAAACTGAAATTATTGTAGACTGCATTGTTTTAATCTGGCTCTAAAGACAAACATGTTTGAATCATAAAATTGGTAATACATTTTTTTTATTTTTTTATATCCACAACTATTTATTATTTTAAATTGTTATGTTTGGGACACTCTGTACATGGTATCAATTGGATAGATTAATGAATGAATCTTCTCTGGTCAATACGAATAATGGATGTAATAAGTATGAAATGTTGAGCTTCTTTTATTGTTTTTACTGTGTTGTCTTTTATGACTTGTAGTCGAAATAAAGACTTATTTGACTTGACTTGACTTGACTCCATCATGGCCCAGAGCTTTTCCATGAAGGCTTGTCTTAATGGCCACACCAAAATCCTTAACAATGATAGTGTACCTAATCTGTAGGGTCAATTCCATGCCTTTGATATGTAAATGTAAATGTATTGGCATTTATATAGCGCACTATTTACCCGTAGGGTCCCAAGGCGCTTCGACCGCTGCGAAACCCTTCCTGGCTTCCCTGAGAGATGGTCCCTTAATGGGTATCTCCAGGGTGAGACCAGGCATCCCCGGCGGTCTGGTGGGGCCATTAGTGAAGATGAGGCAAGCTAATGCCCAGAGTTGCCGAGTGTGATCGCTGATCAGAGTGGGCACCGAGGCGAGAGAATTATCGAGTCCGCTGACCCTGGTCCAGAAACCTGCCGCGCCGGGAATCGAACCCTGGTCCCGGGCCGTCCTCTGCTCTCGGGTCTGCCGCCTCTAACCAGTGAGCCACACTACTTCACTATGATAGAAACTACTTTATTATCCTGCAGTATACAAGATGAGGGGAAATTTTTAAATACTTGTGAAATATGTGCCACCCAAGACCCAGCCAGAAACTATCTTGGAGGGAGGACTTTTTGAAAGTATTGGACAATTCACGACCTTCCAAAAAAGTCTTGTGTCTCTCAGATTACCTGACACTAACAGTTTGGACAATGCAAGATCTCTAAGTGTGGCCTTCCTGTCCCTCAGAACTGGTTTATAGGCCTTGCAAGCTGCAATTAAATTCTGCCTGACTTTCAGGACACAGTTTAATGCTACCTTCAACGGTTTAGGTACGTTTGAACAAGCTGCGTTAAACAATTGCTCTGGAGAGGGTTGTTTGGGTTGCATTTCGAGGTTAACAATTGAGAAATTGAGAAACCAACAGTACCAAAACCCTCCATTATAGAAAGGGGGGGATATCAGCCGATGGACATTTTTTTCTTGCACCTACATTTACAGAAACTACGGAAACCTGAAACATTTTCAGATCAATGGTATTCCATCTGATTCAAAGACTTTTATTAAAGGAAAAGGTAAGTAGGGCCACTTCCAAATTGTCCACTACTTTAGGTTGGTCTAATTAAAAAAATATTGCAAGAGGGTTATGATCACTCATAAAGTTGGTAATCGGTTTTAATTCTGGGACTAAGGAATGGAATTCATTTGGAATCAATGTACAATTGATAATACTATGTTTCCTACCCACAATAAAGTTGTGTAGGACTTTAGAGGATCCGAACCACACTCGCTTACAAACAGGAAGTCCTTTAACTATATTGTCATATTTAATGTGTCCCCATAGTTGAAGTGCTTGAAATAGGTCACTATCAGCCATCTGTAATTTCTAGAGCACACACCCGCAACCTACTATTTTCACATTAAGTGCAATTAAAATCACCCGCCACAGTAGGCAAAATGGTGGAGTTTTTTTTTAATTCAAGCTTGTGACCTTACCATCTAACATAGCTACAACATTGGAGCAATGATGACCAAAGAAGTTAAGCTAAAAGTTAATGCTTAAAAAAATAAACTGAGCCCAACTCAGACAGAATTAATATCTGTAACCAAGGAGAAAATCCTAGGGACTTCACTTTATGGTGAGAAATCTTGCCCGCCCACTACAGAAGGTAATGCAGGATTAAAAATTGACAGAAAGCCATCAATATCAAAATCATCTAGTGCCCAATTCTCTTAAAGACATATTAGACCAATTACATATAACACAAATAAATGTAGATTCTTAATTATTAAACTTTATACCATATACTTTTAATATCAATATAACTCAGAGATCCCAAAATATCACAAACTGCTAAATGTATAACATCCCAGAAAAGAAAGCCCCTTTCATGTTCCATGGGGAAAACTTATAACAAACACAGTAGCACTAACAAACTAAAACATTGGAAGTGCACTAAATGTCACTGCAATGAATGTTATAGCAGAGCAATGACAATAAATAATATATTGGATAATGCCAAGGAAAACAACTACCCTCCAAATATTACTGAGATGTAAGTACCAAATAGCCTAAGGGAAGCTAGTACCAGTTACCCTGTATCTACAGGAAGCATATTACAATATATTATACCCCAAGTTCCTGGGAAATCAACATGATAATTACCAGTACTGGCCAACCTTAAAATATAAATTACAAGAACAAGAAGAGGCCTTTTACCCCACTGGACACTTACAATCGGTTTTCCCAGCTTTCTGGGCTGGAAGATTGCGATTGAAGTTCAGCGCCTGGGGGGGAGGCAAGTGAACTTCTGGGTGGGGGGGCCCCAACAAGACCATGTGGTAGCATAGGTATAGGGGAAGGTAGTTCTTTTCCAGCTCAAACTGTTAGTATTAAGAACATTACAGAGGTTCCTTCCTTTGACGGGCCTATGACTAGCATGGTTGGTTGCCTCGTAACACCTATTCACCCGGCACAGGAGGAGGGGAGATTTAAGACCAGGGTGGATAAGGAGGGTGCGAATGGGGGGGGGTCCACCATAGTGCCTAATGGACGGCGGGTAATAAATTTCCTTTCTTGGAACATTGCGGGGCTAAAAAGGAAGTTAGACATTCCAGAGTGGCATACGTTCATTGAGGGGTTCGATGTTTGCCTATTTCAGGAAAATTGGAGCCTATCACCATTACACAAATCAGGGTATACAACCCATTTTCTGTCAGCAGTAAGTAAGGGAAAGGGTAGACCAGCGGGTGGTCTCATGGTCTGGATTAAAGTAGAACTGGATTGGGTGGTCACACGCCACAATTTGGAGTGTAATGATATACTCCATCTCTCCTCCAGAGGAAAGTTAGAGGGTAGTAGGCTTGACATTTTCAATGTCTATGCTTGAGGGACACCTGGGGACTCTACCTCTCTGACTTTAACAGCCCTGGACTCCGCCTTAGCTAATTGCCCTTCAACAGCAAAAATTATTGTGGGGGGTGATTTTAATTGCACGTTTGAACCCCTCCTCGGAGATGACCCCTTGGGCATTGAAGAGGAGGATTCAAAATGGTCCATCCCAAGTTTATCCTTGCCCCCCATTAGGAGGTGGTCGGCTAGGGCTATTCAAATCAATACATTGACCAGGGTTCACAAGTTAAGAGCCCTCAATGGCAGGACTATATCCGACCAGGCAGGGGCATTGACCTTTAATAGGCTTACTGGGCCGTCCCGAATTGACTATATCCTAATGGATATTAATTTTTGGGCAGAGCTTATTGACATGGAAGTCCTCCCAAGCCAGGATAGCGATCACAATCCCTTGTGCTGCAAGTTTTATTGGGGCACCCTTAAAGATAGGAGGATGAATGTCACCTTAAAAACATCTAAAGAGATTATCCCCTATAATAACAACCGTAGATTAAAATGGGATAAGGCTAAACTCAAGGAGGAAGATTTAGGGGTGATAAAATTATTGGTTGAGGGCTTGTCTTCTGATCTGGAAGATTGGGTGGGTGAAAATCAGACCAGCAGGGTCCCATACCCCTCCCTTGACTCAGCCTTTAAAGCTACAATTAATCATGTTGGCAAGTTTTTCATCTCGAAAGGGAAAAGCAATAGGGATACTGTCAATCCCCCCTCTTCTAATAAACCTTGGTATACAGTCCTGTGTAAGGGCAAAAGGAAAAATCTGACAAAAGCCCTGATTTCTGGGGATCCTTTGCTGGTTAGAGCGGCCAGGAAGGAATACCTAAATGTATTATTATTGGCCAAGCCGGAGTGGGAGGAACAGCATTGGCAGGACTTATCCAATGCTGTAAGTAGTAGGAACCCGAACCTTTTCTGGGACCTGATCAATAGAACTAGGCAGAGGAAATCGCAACCATTGGCTGCACATATAACCAGCCAGCAATGGTTTGATCATTTCTCATCCCTTTATGGAGGTAATGAGGAAACAACTAGCCCTGGTGCAGATAGTTTGAGAGATGGAGTTTTCTCTGGGGTGGACGATCCTCCATTTACGAACATGGAAGTAGTGATGGCGATCAGGCACCTAACCCCAAAGAAAGCAGCTGAACAGGACGGGATTCCTGGAGACCTGTTGATAGCGGAGCCGCAGGCTTGGGCTAAATTAATCGCTACTATAATGAATTTGATCACCAGGGGTCACCAGGTGCCAGACTCCTGGAAAGGGGCAGAGGTAGTAACCGTGTTCAAGAAGGGGGTAAGAGACGACCCTGCGAACTACAGACCTATTAGTCTGATAGACATAATTCAGAAAGTGGTCGGCAGGGTCATCATCTCAAGAGTAGGAGATTGGATGGAGGAGGCCAGTATTCTCTCTCACCTACAGGCGGGGTTCAGAAGAAAGGTAGGCACGATGGACCAGGTCTTTCGTTTTTTTGTTATCTATTGGAAGGCAGTTACCATCAAGAAAGGCAGTTTATATATGGCCTTCATAGATCTCAAGACGGCTTTTGACCTGGTCCCCCGGGCAAAATTATGGGAGATTCTAGGAGAGATGGGTTTCCCAAGTGGTCTCCTGAACCTTATCGTAAAGCTCCACGAGGGGAATTACGCGAAGGTTAGATGGGGACCCCAGGGACAATTGACAGAGAGGATCCCTGTGCGGAGAGGAGTACGTCAGGGATGTGTTATGGCTCCGACCCTCTTCTCCCTATTCGTGAATGGAGTGGTGGATCATCTGAAGGGGGAGGAGACGGATGCCCCATCCCTGGCGGGGGAAAGAATCCCCACTTTACTCTTCGCCGATGACACCATATTAATCTCCAAATCCCCAGTGGGTCTACAAAAACTCTTGAACCGGTTTAGCTCCTTCTGTACCGCCCGAGGCTTAACCATCAATACCTCAAAAACTAAATTGATGGCACTCTCCCCCTCTAAAAGATTCAGAAATATTTTCCTGCTTAATGGTGTCCCTTTGGAGCTGGTTGAGTCTTTTGACTACCTTGGTGTCCGGATAAAAAGCCGAATGACCTGGAAGGATCACTTGGCCAAAATGTTACTCAGTCATCAAAGAGTATCGGGGGTGATTCTGAGGGAAGTCCGTGAATCATGTAGTAAACCTGTCTCCCCGGCCATGGCCATATACGAGGGTCAGATTCTCCCAGCTGCATTATATGGCTCTGAACTTTGGGGGTTCGAAAATGTATCAGATCTATCGACAGCGGAAAATAATTTTCTAAGGAAGGTGGTGGCTCTTCCGGCTTCCACCCCACTAATTCCCCTGAGATTAGATCTGGGCAGAAGAGCATTTAAGGACTTGGTAAGGCTACGCCCGTTGCTCTTTTGGACCCGTTTAAGAAGAACGGAAGAGCTTGCAAAATATGCTGAGGGGCTGGACGATCTTCTTTTACTGGACACGGGGAAAAAAATTGGATGGTTGAATAAATTGAAAGACTTGGTTCTTAAGTTAGGGCTAAGAGATGCTTGGGAGTCACAATCGCCGCCACCAAAGGATGTGATCAAAAAGTTATACTGGGACTGGGTTCAGAGTAATGTGTTGAGGGCCACGGATGGGGGCTCACTCACGGACCAATTTTTGTTATTTAAATGTGTGAGGAAATTGGAGCCCTTCCTCGACCTGATAACTAAACCCTTTGATCGCGCACTATACCTAAAACTGCGATATGGGACGCTTCCGGTGCATGACTTTATGGTGAGGTGGTCAAACTCTGGTGCCCCCCTGCGTTCATGCCCTGGCTGTGTAGCACCAACAGAGTCTGTGGCCCATCAATTTTTTGCCTGCCCAGCTTATAAAGGGGCGCGGAAATTTTGGCTGAAACCTGTCTGCAGGGAACTGGGGTTGAGGTGCCATAGACAGGCTCTTCGTGTACTCTCCACGGACTCATCATCTTCCTTTATGATTTGTGGGGTAGCAAAGTTCTTGGGAAGTGCATGGATGACGCGATCCCGCTTACTGAAACTGCAGTCGGGGGGCCCAACGGTCTGATGCCATATCTGCTGGTAGCAAATTGGTGATTGTGTTGCACCTTATTCTTTTACTGTATTTTAATATTTTATTGTGTATTGGAAATGTATTTTATATGTATTCTTTTATGGTGATCAAGTTGCCGAATAAAGATATTCAATAGCTAAAGAACAAGAAGAGTAGCAGGGTAAAGTACAAAGGCCGCAAGAACATTCAAAGACATAGAAATCTCAGACAACTTGAAACATATATTCAAAAAGAGTTTAGATTATTTTATAATTAAAAAAAAGAATATTAGATAATTTTGTCTCAGCTATTAGCTTCCCGATATTCAAGAAAGGCACCAATTGGTTAATGATTAAATCAGACACCAATGCAGACAAACTAATTTAATTCACAGAAAGAATTAGGGGAGAAGATGTAGTCTTACGCCTAGAGTGGTCGACCTCAAAACTGAGGAACTGGGTTCGAGCCGTGGCAACTGCCCAACATACTGTGATTCTGGGCAAATCACTTAATCTCCCCGTGCCCAACACAAATATATGTGTCCTTCTGTAAAGCAACGGGTGCTCATGTACAGCACTCTGCTACCCGATGTCTCAAGTCTAGTTCACGCTACATAAAACTCTTTAAAAAAAAATCACAACATCAAGGTTCCCCTAACTGAAAAAATTCTTTACTCCCTATTAAACATAAAGCTACATTTCCTAATAGTAGACAAACAGAGAGCAAATAAGCAATGTAGAGGCACCTTCAAAAGTATTGACTACTATGCACATGTACAATTTAAAATTTATGCAAACAAATTATGAAATTAAGAAACTAATAAAACACTATGAGCTATATGCCCTTCGATTAGAGTTGCTAACAAAATAATGACCTCTTGACTAATTCAAAGTCATTAGATTTAGGTGCCTGCACTGATTGGTATACAGGAGACAAACCAAGTTTGTATACGTTGGAGTGTATACAATACTCGAATGTCACAAGCAGCAGAAGCAAAAAATGCTGTTGAAGACTAGCACAACTCCTTCCAATGAAACCTTTGAAGGAGCCACCCAACACTCCATAAATTTATAGTTATCCCCAAAGAAGAGCAACACCACCAAGAAATCAGTATAACCCAATCCTTAACACAAATAAAGCCTGAAATTACAAAGCAAACAACCAAGATGCACAAAATGCTAGCTAGCATGGTACTGCTATTCCCTGATAATCAGGGAATGCACTACCGATGGTCAATAGCACACAATATTAAAAAATAAAATCCTAAAAACAAGCAGTACTAAATTCAAGACAAAAAACCTAACATTCAACCTTTTTTGAGGTAAAATTGCATCAACGTATTTCTTAACATTCTGAAATGAATAATTAAAGTAAATACATTAATGTGTAAGTTCAAGTAAATAAAAACACAAATAAAATAGATAATTTAAAAATGTACATATGAAAGTACAATTAGCATAAAATGTACATACATTCATAAAGCACTACACCATTCAATTTAAAAATTCCCGAACACAGAATACCACTGAAAACAGTATAGTAAAATGAATACTTATAATAATAAGAAATATCAAAACACAAAGTTCCCACTCAACACTACCATATTAACAAAAAAACCGCATTAGTTATTATTGAGTAACTGAAGTACTTCATCAACAATCTAATGTCCAAACTAAAAAAGCATGAATCCAAGAAAAAACTATAAAGTAAAAAATGTCCCAAAAAACGAAACAAAAAACAGTTTTTATGAAAAAAATAGTAATTCCAAAAAGTAGCCATAAAAAATCCATCAACATCCTAAAAGGGTGCTATTTAGGATTCCTACTACAAAATGCAGAATGTGTTGGTATATAAGGGTTCAGATTTACTATTTACCTCCAAACCTAAACATATTGGGGAACATGTTGTACCACAAAGGAGTTACATTCACTATTCCCACTCCAAACAACACCGCAACAGGAAAAACATTGGACTGTAAAGGTGTCATGTCCACAATTCTCACTTGAAATATAACCATATTGGAGAAATGTTTGGCCTCTAAAAGGGTCACGTTTTGTAAGATCACTCTGAAGTTACACAGACTAAAGAAATAGTTGGATGTATTCCAATAACAATATGACCATATCATCAACCAAAATCTCAACAAGAATGATCACATATAAATAAAATTGTTTAAGAAATATAATTATTTTTATAATTGAAGTATAAGTTAAACAACACCAATAAATCTTTATGAAAGAAAAATAATAAACAAATAAATACATTTCCATAATAATTACTTTTTAATTAAATGTAGTATCATAATGCAAATCATATAACATAAATAAATACAATAAGGAAAATAATATTATTACATCTTATATGTAATAAAATCCAGCACTAAAAACAAGCAACAATTATAAATGTGTAATCATTTAACTAACCGACCAAGCCTACCTATTTATTGTTTTTATAACCAAATATTATCTGCATTTAACAACAATATAAATCAAAGTATCATATCATCAAAATACATTACCATTTACAGTGTGCTCACAACATAAATAGCGTTGGCATTACAGAATCAGTAGGAGTCTTTGGCTCTTTCCATAAGCATGGAATAAAAACATAGAATACGAGAACATACATTGGCAGCAACCCATTCAGTATAAGCACAATCATTAGCACAAGTGCTTTCCAACGAGAATCAACATTGTTCTCACTGAAGCTGAGCATTACATCTGAGGCGCCAATGGATACCGCTGTTTTATCCCACTGGATCATTAAGGGCAAAGAGAGGCGGTACCAGGAGTTCATGACGTCCCAAACCCACGCGGAATTGCATATGTTTATAAGCATGAGCTCCACTGCTAACTAGCCAGCCCATCACTGTAGGTTTGTAAATCTGTTAACAGCACCTGCCAATCTGCAACTTTGGGACATTTCCGCAGTTTACAAGCTTCCTCCAACCTGAGAGCCACAACCTCTGCCTATATCCATTTAAGTGTTGCCTTGCACCAATGAGCGTTACTGGAAACAGGCTGGACTTAGCCTAGTTTACTGCTCGCCCAGAAGCAGCTTCAAACTCCTGTAGTATTGCCTGTGTTCTCTGTATACCCTCCTGGATGTCCCAGATATAGACTAGAAGGTCATCCATGTACAAAGTTACAACATTACTTTTTCATTGGGAGGTATTTACTAAGCATGTCCTTGCTTCTGGAATCTCTGGGCCAAAGGCTCCATTGCCAAGGCAAAAAGCAATGGGGACAGCGGGAAGCCTTGCCAAATCCCCTGCTTGCTTAGAAAGGAGGTGAGATACACTGAGCAATTTTCCCCAATGCTGGGCAGTCTTCCCATAATGCAAAAGGCTGTCAAGGTCGCAAAGATATATCCCCAATCAATTGTGTCAAAAGCTTTCTCAAAGCCCGGTACCATGTGCACAGCATATTGCCACCGGACCAAAGAAGGCTCCATCACTGTGTAGGTGAAGCATATTTATGGTGGCGGATCGTCCAGGTAGAAAGCTTGCTTTGGTCCTTGTGCACCAGACAATGCATTTGTTCATATAGCTGGCATGTCATGGCCGTGCTCAGAATCATATAATTGGACCACTGCGTAGACAACGGACGGTAATAGTGAAGCTCCAACTGGTCCTTATCCGGCTTTGGAGGGATACCAAAATGGACTCATGTAACATGGGCAGGAGATGGCCTTCTGTCTAGTCATCCTGGTATAGCTCAAGCCTTATATAATTTGATTGGGAACCCATCTAGCCCCGGGGTTGTGTAGGTCGCTGCTCCCTTTATGGCCCACTTTATCTCCTGCAAGGTGATAGAGGCATTAAGGTCTTCCCTGTCCAATGGAGTCACTACTGTTAATATTACGGAGACAAGGATATGTTGAATGGCATCCTGCCTGCCCACAAGTGGTGGTCCTATAGGGCTTGGTAATGTGTGATGAATGCTTTATGTATTCCTACCTGATTTGTGGCCATGTTCCCCAGGTGAAGTTTGACCATTGTGATCGGCAAGGTTGAAGTGGCATTGCACGAAAGCCTGGCTAACAATAGGGCCGATTTATCCCTTCTGCATGCATTTTTGCTTAATACACAGGGAAATCCAGGCAGCATAGCTGCTTAATGAGCTTGGTTATTGCCCCTGCTTCACACAGTCAGCTCGGGCTTCAGCCAATAGGCCACTCAAGGACATCTCAATGTGAATCAGGTATTTTTGCAAATCGTCCCTCAGCCCCACTACTGCATGGAAAGAATGGCCCCTAAGGACAACCATCATCACCTTCCAGTTTATTAACCTGGAAATAAAAGTACCCCAGTTTTCTGACAAACATTAGGATAGGGACTTGTCGATCGTGTCTTGAAAAACCTGATCTTCTAGCATAGCAGGCTACAACTGCCTGGTAGGTACTGGTGCCCGCAGCAATCCTCCCTTTAACTGTATCTGCAGAGGGTTATGATCAGAAAAGGTCATCCCTAAAGATTCTGCTTGTGTTGCCAGAAAACTGGTAGCCAGGTACAGTCGAACATGCAAGTTGTGCGAGGGGGAAATAGGAGAACTCTCTTGAGTCAGGGTAGAGCCACCTCCAACAATTCAATAAAGACCATTGTTTTAGCCTTTGAGTAAGATGAGCAGCAGATGTCTCTACTAGGGAAGTTAGGAGCAGTGGATGTAAGTGGTTGACTTATGGATCAAGTACACTATTAAAGTCTCCACCAATTATCCACGGAATGTGGGCCCATTTAGTGAACATTCTGGATAGATGTGAGAAGAAGAAGGGTTGTGCTTCATTGGGGGTATATATGCTTCCTAACAGGGCAACACTGCCATTCAGTTGTCATTTAACCAATATGTAACATCTCACTGGATTGATCTCTCTTCCCATAAGGCAGAAGGCATCCCGTGGGTGGACACAGACAAATCCGGAATACGTGGTACAAAAACATTGCACTCGCCAGAGATTCTGTAGTCTGGTAACTTTCCCGCCCACCATATGGGTCTCCTGCAATAAAGCGTTCTGCATGAACTTCTGTCTAAGATATTGTTGGAATGCATGCCTCTTTCAAGTAGTGTCCATGGCATCGACATTCCATGTGATTGTGTTAACTTTTACCATCTCATTCTTACAGCACAAGGGTGAGTTCCTGGGCGAACTGCAAGCCGTAGAGCTGCAAAGTGAACATTTAGGAACAGAAATTATATTTTGAGGAAAGGAGTATGACAACACACCACATGACCCAGTAAACTATAACAATAGAACCTACAACTCCATTTCCAGGACAACCACAGAACGTGTGATCACCCAAACAAGTAAGAAAGTTACTGATGGATGGGATTCTCCAAACTGAGCATCGGTGCACACAAGCATCAACCAGGAGACAGACAAGAGGGTAGCCAGCTTATCCTCAGTCCTCCCCACATCCAGACTACAAGTTTTGTATAAACTACGTCCATCAGAGAGACCCATTACATCTCAGTTAATCTTATGGAAGATCACAAAGCTGTCACGGATGAGCTCTCCGGAACGAACTGTGCTATTTCCACTAGGTGATTGTCACAGGATCTCCTCTGCTGTTTGTAGTGTTACATCTGGCAGAACTAGCAAGGTCACACTGACGGTGAAAGGAGTGAATTTGATGTCAGACACCTTCTGAAGTATGGGGGGTGGTGATCTGCGGTCCACCCACAATTTAACAGCTGTCATCAGGGCCAGGGCTTACTCCCCCTTCGCCTGTTCTGGGGTTGAAACTCCACGGAACTCAGCACGTGAGCCTTTCGGTTCCTGCGTCATAGACTCCTAGGCATACGCCGACAGAATGCAGGTGAGGGTGGGATGGAAGTCTCAAACTGACGGTGCTCCACCAAGTCCCACACATTTTCTGGCTCTGTGAAAAAGTAGCTCATAATTCTGACCATGACTTTGAGCATGGCTGGGAAGTGGAGAGAATATTTAAGGCCAACCTGTCTCAGTTTGCACTTCACCCCCAGAAAGGAAGCTCTATGGCGTTGCACCAACATGGTATAGTTTAGGAAGTGAAACACCCATGAATTTTCATAATGGAGGGGGTGATGTCTTTGGCTCTAGTCTAAACTTCATGATATGGTCTACTAATGGCCTGGGGGGCCCCACCAGCAGTCGCAGCTGTTTGGGTCGCTGCTAGGGGCTGGCAGCACTGAGACAAATACGTTTCAGGCCCCACTATGTGGAAAAACCCATGGGCACTATGCAAAGGCCAACAATCACTGACTCCAACATGGTAAAAACACTCTCCTCGGTGCTTTGTTTCTTCTTTGATTTTCACCCTGTGAACGTACTTGTTTTAGTGCAGGTTTCAGGGTGATGATGAACCCTTCTCAGCATCCGCGCTCCAACTGGACTCTATGTCTCATGATTCCACTAGCAACAGCCATCTTGAGAGGGGCCCTGTGTATAAATGGAGCCCCGCCTTGACCCACGCTCTCGCCATTCTGCCTATAACTGCCAGCTGCAGATACAATGACTCCTGCTGATCAGACGGTCCGTCTCATTGACCGCCCATGGACGACTCTCTCCGGTTCTTCAGTGGTTGCTACAGAACTCAAAACTGGCGGAGTGTGGTGGCATGACCAGGCCCATAGCTTGGGGAAATTGGTCAGATCTCTAATGGTAGGAGCGCGATAGCGCTATCTTTGTTACAACAGCATAGTACATGCTTATTTTTGGATCATAGGAATTCTACAGATTGAGACTTTCAGAATCCTGGAGCATTTGCAATTACTTTTTTTTCACCTCGCCCTGCACAACAAAAGGAACTGAACAATTGTTTTCTCATTTTGAGATGGGGTTGTCACTTGAGAAATCTTCTACAAAAAATAAAAGAGTAACAGCTTTTGCTCCTTTATTGTAGACTTACTAGCAAGCAATCCTACAGCATTTAAGGAGAAGAGTATGATAGGTATACTGGCCGAACAGCACGCACACCTCCATTAAATTATACTGCAGAAACAGTCATATGTGTGGGTTTTAATGATGGTATGTGTTCTCGCCCCTTTAAGGCAATACTCATTTGTACAGCAAGATGGACAGTCCAGGAACACAGCTGATTAACAAAGCTGGAGGGAGTTTATAGGGATAGGATGTAGTTTTAATCTTTTAAATGAATGATTTGTGTCGTCCTTTGGAGGTCTCCATCCCAGATGTTCCTTCTTCAAACACTCTTTCCCTCACTTGGCCACACTAATAGTCTGTGCCATCACAGCTTTCTGCTTCTCTATCAGGCCCTGCCCGCATTTGTCAATGCACATAGGCCCCAACAGACTCTTGAAACCTTCAGTTGTAGTGGTGAATAAGGGACCGACACACACATTCTCCAGCATTCAGCTCAAGTATAAAGGCAAGGTAGAGAAGGAAGGGGTTCCCCTCCCCGCTCGCTTTCATGCAAACTCCAGGCAGGATACACGGAGTGTTCCTAGCAACTCTGTGTGTTGTATGTGTGCTTATAGCACCTCTGGCTCCATCTTCCATGCCTTAGGGACTAGTCCTAACCACAGACACGGCCGCTCCTCCACGCTGCTCCCGACCTGCCTCCCCTATCAGCCTGGTATCGTAGCTCACCCAGCTGCTTGCACTCTCCGCTAAGATTAATTGTGATCGCTTTGCAGGACCGCTTAGCGCTGCTACTCTTTTACTTATTTGTTTTTACTTAACCAGCTCGCATTGTAGGAGCGCTCTATTTGTTAACACCGCTGCTAGCAAATAATTTATCCCACTTTGCAGGACCGCTTGTACTGCACACATCGCTGCTATTGATTTAAGCTTCTCTCACTGCACGACCGCTTTATTGAAAAAATCGATCTCACTCATCTAGGCTACTCACATAGCAATATTGTGTATTTTATAATTAATGCCCGCCTGCTAGGTAGCTGCTGAGATTATTGTGCCATCGCTGTGTTGCCTTGACTGACTTTATATTTCGTGTCCTTTTTGCACACTTTGCATTACTTTGCCTGCTTGCTCCGTCCCACCGGCCATTTTGTTGTTGTTGTTATTATTGTTGTCGCCCTGCACGAGTCTCCGCCCCGCTCCCGCCTTCCCAGCTGACCCGCCCTCGCCCCTCCCCTTCTACCATCCACATATGACAGATGCATTTGCGTGCAGCGGTTACGCGCAGCGGTCGCGCCAAAGGTGCGCCAAAGGTAAGCCCGTCTACGCCCTTCCGCGCCTGGACCGCGCCCAGTGCCAGACCCCCTGGTGCACGCAATGCCCATCCCTCCCGCATTACATACGACGCCACCACCCTCATAGCCCTAAACCCCGGCCGTCTCCCCAACTGCGCCCAAGCCGCTCCTGGACTCACCCATGGACCCTTCTCCTGCTACTCCTGCAAGTTTGACGGCACAAAGAACAACTCCTCATCCACGAACACCAAACAGAGATCTGACACCAACCACCTAAAATGCATCCTGCTCAACACCCGCTCTATCCACAGACACGCCATTGACCTCTGTAACCTGCTAGACACCATCGCTCCGGACGTCGCCTTCCTAACAGAAACATGGATGAACGCCTCATCAGCTCCAGACATCACCATTGCCATCCCGGAAGGATACAAAATCATCCGTAAGGACCGCACCGACCAAACAGGAGGAGGCATCGCTATCGTCCATAAGAACTCCATCCGCATCTCTACCAGCTCTGAAGTCAACCTTACCAGCGCCGAAAACCTTCACTTCCAGATCCACACCGATCCCAAGACGACACTCAGAGGCACCCTCCTCTACCGACCTCCAGGATCCCGTGCACAATTCAGCGACGACATCACTGACTTTATCACCCCACACGCCATCCCCTCCGAGGAATACATTCTTCTGGGAGACCTCAACTTGGAAAAGAGCAATGACAGCAACGCCACCACCCTTCTGGACAATCTCGCCAACCTCGGACTCAAACAACTTGTCACTACCTCCACCCACATTGCTGGTCACACACTCGACCCTATCTTCTCCTCCAGCAAACATGTCTCCTTCAGTCACACCACAACTCTACATTGGACGGACCACAGCTGCGTTCACTTCACCTACAATAAGACCACAACTCACAACCATCCTCAACCTACTCTACGAAGAAACTGGAACAAAATCACCACCGACCAGATCTCCTCATCGCTGCTTCAAAACCCCATTGTCCACACCTCAAACTCCGACCAAGCAGCCATTAACTTCACCCAATGGCTATCCAACAGCGCCGACCTCCTAGCACCGTTGAAAAAATGTCAAATCAAACTAGGCAGCAAAAACGCCTCCTGGTTCAACGATGATCTTAAGAAATCGAAGAAACTCTGTCGCTCCCTCGAGAAGGCCTGGAAAAAAGACCCTTACAACAGCACCAAGGACGCCTTCAAAAACGCCACCCGCATACACCACCAACTGATCCGGACTGCAAAGAAAGCTGCATTCAAAGACCGACTAGACAACAACCCCTACAACAGCAAGGAATTATTCAACATCGTCAAAGAGTTTACCAACCCCTCAGCCAACTCCAACGATATCACCCCCTCTCAAGCCCTCTGCGACTCCCTAGCTTCGTTCTTCCACAACAAAATCGCAGACATCCACAACAGCTTCGACAACCAATGCGGAGACTAACCCACTCTACCTTCTGCTGCACCTGCACCCCTCTTGAACATCCTTAACCACTGGAACCCAATCTCCACTGAGGACACCATCCGCCTGATGAACTCCATCCACTCAGGATCCCCCACTGACCCATGCCCTCACCACATCTTCAACAAGGCAGATTCCATCATAGCACAACACCTCCGAGACGTCATCAACTGCTCCCTCAACTCTGCCACCTTCCCGGAAAGCTGGAAACACGCAGAACTCAGCGCCCTTCTGAAAAAACCCACAGCTGACCCCACCGAACTCAAAAACTACCGCCCCATCTCGCTCCTTCCATTCCAAGCCAAAGTCATCGAGAAAGCTGTCAACAACCAGCTCTCCGCCTTCCTCGAAACCAACAAATCCCTCGACTCCTCACAGTCCGACTTCCGGGCCAAACACAGCACAGAGACCGCCCTCATTGCAGCAACAGACGACATTCGAACTCTACTGGACAACGGAGAAACAGTGGCCCTCATTCTACTCGACCTCTCCGCCGCCTTCGACACTGTCTGTCACAGCACAATCATACAACGCCTCAGCAACATCGGAATCCAAGGAAAAGCACTGGAATGGATCACCTCGTTCCTCACCGGAAGAACCCAGAGAGTCCGCCTCCCACCATTCAAGTCAGAGGCCTCTGAAGTCATCTGCGGCATACCACAAGGATCCTCACTCAGCCCCACCCTCTTCAACGTATACATGAGCCCCCTCGCGGCCATCGCACGCCAATACAACCTCAACATCATCTCCTATGCTGATGACACCCAACTGATCCTCTCACTCACCAATGACCCTAACACCGCCAAAACCAACCTACATGAAGGAATGAAAGAAGTAGCCGAGTGGATGAAGCATAGTCGTCTGAAACTGAACTCAGACAAAACAGAAGTCCTTATCTTAGGAACCTCCCCCTCCGCCTGGGACGACTCTTGGTGGCCAGCGGCCCTTGGAAAAGCACCCATCCCGACGGACCACGCACGGAACCTGGGCGTCATCCTGGACTCCTCACTCTCGATGACCAGACAGGTCAGCGCCGTCTCATCATCTTGCTTCAACATTCTTCGCATGCTCAAAAAAACATTTCGCTGGATCCCCACCGAAACCAGAAAAACGGTCACCCATGCACTGGTTACAAGCCGCCTGGACTACGGAAACACCTTATACGCCGGTACCACCGCAAAACTCCAGAAAAAACTCCAACGCATCCAGAATGCATCAGCCAGACTCATACTAGACATCCCGCGTAAAGACCACATCTCCAGCCACCTGAAAAAACTCCACTGGCTCCCCGTCAATAAGAGGATTACTTTCCGCCTCCTAACCCACGCACACAAAGCACTTTACGAACTTGGACCCGAATGCCTCAACACACGACTTTCCTTCTATACCCCCCCGCCAGCTACGATCCTCCAACCAAGCCCTTGCTACCGTACCTCGCATCAATAAAACCACCATGGGAGGTAGATCCTTCTCCTACCTGGCAGCTAAAACCTGGAACTCACTCCCCACTCACCTTCGTCTCACTCAGAACCACCTAGCATTCAGAAAGCAACTTAAAACTTGGATATTTGACAAGTAATTCCCCACCCTTCCTCAAGCGCCTTGAGACCCTCTGGGTATGTAGTGCGCTATATAAATCAACTTGACTTGACTTGACTTGTATCCATAGTGACAGCTGGGGGGCAGACGATGAGGCAAGGAAAAGAGGTGAGGAGGAAGAAAAAGTCTCTGCCAGTCACAAAACCCCCTCACCTGGTAGTACTCACTAATGGTGAGTCTCATTGTCCTCTGATGTAATGTGCACATTGCCATTGCTTCATTCTCTCCTGGCACAACACACTGAAGCTGTGAAGCATGAGTGCGGACTGTCCTGCGGTGCCTCTGCACCAGCAGGGCAGTGATGGAGCTCTTCACCAGGTACTGTGTGCTACACCATCTCCAGCGTGCCCAAGACATCCCTCATGGATGCAGACTGCATAGGCCGGAATAGGCTCATCCCTCAAGGTGGCTTCTCCGTACTCGGGAGACGCTGAAAAAGAAAGGCCAATGGTGCCAAGCAGGCCTCTACACCCAGCTTCAACCCTAAGAAGGGGTCCCCAGGCATGGATGGTGATGGACAATTATGGATTTTGGCTGTCCTGATACAGGGATCATAAAACCCAGCCACCATCTTGCCTCTGTTTATTGTTAATTGTATGAATCATTTACATTTATTCATTTTAGAAATATTACATGTTAAATGATAGGTTAAACTATACCAATAAAATATGTTTTTAAAAAATGATTATATTTTCAAATCATAAATATCAAATCATATAAATGCAAATGATTTCAAATTATCTAAAAAATAAATAAATTCACAAGCCACTCCACTGTACAGCCAATGGCCAAAATAAAAGATGTGTTAAACATATAACAACATACAATATCTAATAAAAATATATAAACAATTACAGTGTAATAAAAAAGAAAAACATACAAAAAAATGTATTTTTATACAGAAATATCATAATAAAGGAATTAACAATTGACAAAATTGTATAAAAATAATATTTAAAAATGACATGTTAATACAATACCATACATTAATACCAATAAAAGACAATATGATATAAAACTATATTTAAAAAAATATTAAACAATTAAAATTAAAATAAGAAAATTCCTTAAGACATATTAAGCCTTCCGCTCTACTAACCCAAAAGGCCTAAAAAAACATAAAACGTCACACATTGTTTAGGGCAGGAAATTGCTAACTTTCTAAAAGTAAAAGGCACACCTAAAAACGTTTTTGTGGGTTTCACCCCTCATCAGCCGGGATAGCTTGAATCAAGCGGCATAGTGAGCCTAGGACCCACGTCTGGTGATAGCCGTCGTACTTAGGGCGAGAAAGCAAAAGGCACACAATTGATGGATGGAATGCAAAATAAATGAAAACATTCACCCCCAGTCGAGAGATCTGAGTTAAATTCATCATTCTTTTGCTAACCATGCCATCCCCGTTTGAAACCAGCCATATGCAAATCAGTCTTGACCCTGTGCCCAGTGGGAACAGTCTAGCCCGAACTGCCAGGCCAGATCCTCCCTGGACTTAAACCAAGCATCCTAGGACCGGTTTCGGGGTTTCACCGCTCATACTTAATAAGTGCAAACTGTTCCTTCAACAAGTTGAAAACTTAGATAGCACCATTTCAGCAGACAGTATCAAACCTAAAGCTTGCAGTGTGGAAGCTATTCAATCTGCACCTGCACCAGAATATCCCTTTTTGTACAATGATTGTGTTCTTTGTTGAAAAAAGTAGAAAAGTTTGAATGGTCATTAACAATTAACCAGGCATTTGAGGATATTAAGGCATTAGTTGTCAAGGCTCCATCTTTGCAACCTTTTGATCCTAAAAGCAAATCTTTCATCATGGTGGAAGATAATCTTAAAGGGATTTGGGCAGTGTTTGGTCAATTAGTTAATGGTCATGAGATGACAGTCGCATTTGCATCTCGTACCATATGAAATGAACTACAGTACAATTGAATGGGAGGCACTTGCTTGTGTGGGGGCAGTAGATACATTTAAAAGTTACATCTGGGGAACTCATTTTAATTTATCTACAGACCACAAACTGCTTGTATTATTGTTAAGTGGAAATGTTCTGGGTATAGCATCTTCACGCCTGATAAAGTTATTGTCCAAGCTAAAAGAATTTCATATGTAATTTGTAATTTGTAATTTGTAACTGTATTTTGTATCGCGCCAACTCACCTACAGGTCTCAAAGCGCTACTGAACAAGTACAGCAACAAAGAAGGAAAAGAATATAGAGGTGTCTGATCTGGTAGCCGACTATTGAGATGGGAATGCGTCTTTGAAAAGTAAGGTTTTCAGGGACTTCCTAAAAAGGAGGAGATTAGGTTCTCTGCGAAGCGCCTCCGGTAGCTTATTCCAGATGGTCGGAGCCTGAACTGAAAAAGATCTGCCTCCTTTTGTTGTTAACTTGAAACGTGGACAGGATAGCAGAAAAGATCCGGATGATCGCAAGGCGCGCTTAGGTTTGTATATCTCAAGCCTTTCTTTTATGTAGCCTGGCGCCTGTCCGTGGATTGCTTTGTGGCAGATACACATGCTCTTAAATTCTACTCTCTGCGTCATAGGCAACCAATGTAGCCTGTAGAGCAGAGGGGAGGCATGAGTCCTCCTCGGCAGTCCAAAGATCAAACGTGCTGCGTCGTTCAGGATAACCTGAAGACGGTTGATGGAGTTTTTTGGAAGCCCGAGGTACAGCGCGTTCCCGTAGTCTATTCGAGACACTATAGTGGCTGAGACAATAGTTTGCAGCATGTTTCTCGAGAGCAGGGGGGCGAGTTTGCGTAGTTGCCTGATCAAGTTGGTACAGGAACCAACTACAGCAGATACTTGGTTGACCATTGAGAGTTCCTGGTCAATTTTCATCCCAAGACTCTTGACACTACGGCACGGTTTTGGGGTGGGTCCTAGTTCTTGTGGCCAAAATAAATCATTCCAGGGGGAAGTAGAGGTTGAGACTACGAGCACTTCCGTCTTATCTGGATTGATTTTCAGCAAATTGGACGACATCCAATTCATAGTAAATCGTAGTATGTCTTGGGCCAAAGACTGAGCCGATAGAGTATTATCGATACTCAGCAACAGCTGCGTATCGTCGGCATAGTTAAAGACTTTACAATTCATGTTTGCCAGGGACTCTATCAATGGTTGTAAGTACAGGTTGAATAAGAGCGGAGAGAGTGCTGATCCCTGCGGGACTCCACAGGCTATAATGCCCACTTCTGAGACCTGGTCTGCCAACTGAATCTTCTGCGTCCTTCCTGTAAGGAAAGCTGTTAACCATTTGAGGGCTTGCTCTCCTATCCCAAACCTAGCCAGTCTGTCCAGGAGCAGTGCATGGCTGACGGTATCAAACGCCGCTGAAAGATCTAATAAAATCAGGGCGCTTGGCTTTTTACCGTCAGCCATGCATCTTAGCTCATCTAGTACTGACAGCATTACTAGTTCCGTGCTATGGTGGGCACGGAAACCAGCTTGCCGCTCCTGGAGGAGGTGGTGAGATTCCAGGAGGGATGACAGAGATTTTAATACATGCTGTTCTAGTACCTTTGACAGAAATGGCAGCTGGGAGATTGGCCTGTAGTACTTCAGGCTAGTTGGATCTGCTCCAGGCTTTTTTATCAGGGGTCTGACGCGTGCCTCTTTGAAGGTAGATGGTAGTGTTCCAGTGGCTAATGAAGTGTTTAGAAGATCTAAGATTTGGTCTTCTAGAATCGGCATTGCTAGCCGAAGGATGTCAGGCGGGCAGGGATCGGCGGGGGAGCCTGATTTAGTGGATGATACAAGTTGTCTCAGCATGGTGGAGTCAATTTCAGGAAAGCTGGTGAAAACAGGGACCGAAGAACATGGAGGAGGTGGTTGATCGATATAAGAGACTGGGTTGTCCTTCTTGATATCGGACCAGATGGTCGCTACTTTTTCGAGGAAGTAACCTTGAAAGGTATCGCAGTCGATCTGGATATCTGCCTTTTCCCCTTCTTGCTCAGCTCTTTCAGAATTTGAAAGGTCTCTCTCTGGATGTTAGTAGCATTATTAATACGTGTCTCATAGTAATCCTTTTTAGCTGATGTAATAAGCTTTTTATAAGATTGAAACAATGATCTATATGATTCCCTGTCAGTGTCCTTTTTAGATTTCCTCCAGCATCTTTCGAGGTAGCGAAGTTTTCTTTTTTGTTCACGTAAACCCTTGGTGAACCAGGGGGCTCCTTTCTCTACACCTTTTACTTTTTGTGTTTTTTCAGGAGCTAGCTCATCGATTGATTGCCTAAGGGTGGTTATTATCGCATCATACTTAGATATTTTGCGGTAGGTCGTATAAGATAAGGTGGTGATCCGACCAGATACAAGGTGAAATACTTGAGATGACCGCTTTTGGTGTCGAGGACCAGATGAGATCTACGATGTGGCCTTTTATATGAGTTGGGGCTTCCACGAGTTGTGTCAGTCCAAGGGCGGTCATGGTGGTCTGTAAAGTCCGGACGGATGAGTTTTGATCACTTTTATCCCAATGGACATTAAAGTCACCCGTTACCAGAATATTTTTATAACGTGTGCATAGATCTGATATGATGGGAATGAAGAGATCATTGAACATGGGGGTACTTTGAGGTGGGCAGTATACTGTTAAAATAATAAGACAGGAGTTGTTCGAGGTAATTTTTATCCCCAGTAGGTCAACGGTGTTTATGGTCTCTGCTAAGATTTTGGTTACCATAAGTTGCCTTTTAAAGATCGTTGCTACACCCCCACCTCGGGCCCCCTCTGGTCGATTATGCCAGATCATATCATACCCGCTGGGAAGGGCGGCGATGATATCCGGAGAGGAGGCATCACTCAACCATGTTTCGGTGAGTGTTAGGATATCGATAGTCTCGTCCTGTAAGAGGGTGAAGATTTCCAAGTGGTGTTTCTGCAATGACCTGGTGTTGAGGGTGGCTAGCTTTAGGGGGGTTGAGCGGCTTAAGTTCTTACGGCTAGGGGTGTGCAAGATATGATTTTCCTTAAGAGTGGCACATATAGCAGGAGATAGAGTATACCTGTCAGATTTCAGAGTTAGGAGATCTGCTGAGGAGTAGCAGGTGCGCGTGCCAGAGTCCCTGAGCCCTAGGCCCGGTCGTGTGCGGACGGGCGCAGACGGGCAGGACTCTGGCACGACTCCGGCGCAGGTCCGGTGCGTCCGCTCGTCACGTCCGCTGCGCGGAGCCATTATTGCCTGTTTTTATAGCGCTTGTCTATGGCTTCCCCAACCCAGCCCGACCCAAGATGGCCGCCAAAAACCGGCGCCCAGCCCTCGGCGTCAACACTCAGCCGAGGGTGGGACCGGAGCTGCAGGGAGGGGGGGAAAGATGATTTTTAAAGCGCTGCTGAGCGCTGGGGGGTCCCTACACACTGCAATAGCCTGAATAATAAAATTAGGAAGCACAAGTGTCCAGCGAGTAAAATCACGGAAATACACTTAAAATTTCAGAAAAGGCAAGAGACCTTCCGGCTTCCGCCTCAGGAGGGGAAAGGTGTGTGCAGATGTCAGAAATTACATTCTAGGTGGTAAGAATCTGACCGCAGATTGCCTATCTTGCATGCTTCTTGATTTGGAAACTAACCTAGGAGGGGAAGAAGAGTGTGTTGTAGCCATGCTAAACATTGTAAATGCGTGCAGTGGTATAATAGAGGAAGAGTGATTTTCTCCTTCAGAAAAAGATTATGTTATGTTGAATGTCTTGAATTTCACAAATTTTTGGTGGCCAGCTGGAAAATTGCAGTCTGAAGAATTGAGCAGTTTTGCTAACGTTGCACCAGAATTTTCATGTATAGCTCAAATTTGCATGAGGGATAATTGGTTGGTACATGAACGTATCATTTCATGAAAGTCAATTAGGGATTTCAGCCACATGCAAAAAGTTAAGACAGGACTTTTGGTGGCCAGGTTTGGACAAGATGGTTGTTGCTTTTATTGACAGGTGTCCTCAGTGTCTTGTGTCAAATAAACATTGGGTCAACACTGTAGTGTAGTTCCTATTTTCCCAATAGGCCCTGCGCATTGGAATAACATAAACAGTAGTATCGACGTAGAAGTGCGGATCTTCCAGGCCTCCACTGACTATGCTAAACTTAATTGGGTTTGTTACCAACTAGCTCAGAGGTCACTGGAAACTTTCTTGACTGAAATAGGAAGTGATCAGCTTCCCTGGCACAGACAAGAAGGGATTCAGTTTTCCAACAACCGTGCAACATGACAACTTTGCTCCTCAGATCAAGAGTCAATCTCTAGGGTCGTGTGAAACAATAGACAGTTATTTTACTCAGTCCGATTGGTGCAGTTTACTTTCACAATATGTAGAGAATAGAGAGTTGGGTGTTTGTCAATAAAGGGTTAACATTTATTGAACAGTCTTTCTTCTCATACAAGAGAAATGAATTGGCACAATTGCAAGACTTGTTATTATAAAAGTACGTACAGTAAGATAAGTATTGCGAAATAATACTGTAAAAGCATTGATATGGTTTCTTAGCCATACAATGGTTTAAAAGTAATAAAGAATATATATATTCATATATAAATTAGGCTAAAATACTCAACTGGTGCTTCTAACTATGCCTACCCCAGTGTACCTGACCTAAGCCTAATACTTGGGAGGGGAGTAAGTAAGTAGCTTTAAGTTAAGTTGGTTTTGCCAAGGTTTGCTTCAAGAATTCTCTCTCAATGGTTTAGTCAACACCATACTGTAGTAAAGAGTCACTACGCAATGAAGGTTCCAAAGTGTAATTTTATTTAGTCACAAGTAAACAGGTGCTCCCAGCTTGGCGGCTTACTCTCACAACCAACATTTTAACTTGCGCTCCCTGAGGCAGAGCGGACCGTACCAAGAGGGGAGGAGGGAGAGGGGTGGGTGACGGGGAAGTCACAGCAGGTAAAGTTACAACACACCTTCCCCCCTACAGAGAACAGAGGAAAAAAAGAAAAACAGAGCCCCAGGCAGGGGTGAGAGAAAGCAGTTAGAGGGAGAATGGAGTAAAAGAGGAGTGAGTTAAGAAGAGGCAAGTAAACGGAAAAGGAGAGGGAAAAGAGCGAGATGGAGGGAGACGGAAAGAGAACAGCAAAAAAAATAGATGGAAACAGGGGAGAGGGAAAGACCACATGGGAGAGGAAAAAGAACCGCAACATGAGAAGTAGGAGTATGGGAAAGGCGCCCCCCTTATGTCACAGAAAAACGAACAACTGTTGAAGGGAGGGGAGAACCCCCAACCCAGTGCCAGCGGAGGCTGTCCCAGGGGTGACAGGGAGATGGGATGGAACTTTATCATGGGCAACTTTAAAAGTAAACTATAACCTTAAGGTTAACCTCTGTATAGAACTAACTGGAAGAAATCTGGAACGGTAGGTTCATATGTTCCGCTAGGCCCCCCCCCTATATCCTGACTTTTCTCGCACGGGGATGAGCAACTTTGTCTCACAATGGGTGTGGCAGATTCTTCCTATCCCTTGAACACCTCCTCTGCCACCCCACCATTGCTCTTCCTAATGTCTCTTTGATGAACCTCTTGACATGGGTTAAACACAGGATGTGTGCCACATCACTCTTTCACCTTGGGCTCTCCTTAGTCTGAACAAGCCCAACAGTCTATTTCACCATAGAGTTCCGCACTTCTCTTACTAGTCTTTCCATCCTCTTCAGGAGGGGTGATACTGGCGTTAACACTCATATTTTTTTATCCTTAGGCAGGAACTTGGGCCAGGGCACTGCCCGGCAACTCCCTCTGACACACTATGTCTCTCTTACAATGTCATCCTCTGTGACTGGTCTAGGCCATCTTCTACCCTCCTTCCCTTGGCCATTACCAGAATCCAAACCTTTATCGAATTCCTTTTCAAACAGCTCCCGATCATCAACATGAGCCTCTTCTGCCCTAAGTCTGTCCTCCTGTTCCATCACGAGACTACCATAGGAGAACTCAGTTGTGTTTTCTGGGTCACGAAACTTATGCTTTCTCCTATAATCATAGAGTGTACCATTCCTCCCTGACAGGACCATTAAGGGGAAATCTTTTAGTATTTTCTGCATTTCCTTACTCTCACTCTCCAACATTCCACTATAGGGCCTTTGAAAGTATTTTACTTTATTCTCACCCTTAGATTCAAACAAACTTGAGTCCACTTCTCTTATCGTTTTGGTCCTGAACTCGGACGATGTGGTTCTTTGCCACATCTCTTTGCGATTGAATAGGTTACTCTTACATTTTATCCTTTTCCGCTCATTTGCTGTATTAATTATGCGTTCTCCCTTTCTTTCGAATTCCTCTTTTTTCCCAACTATACCTTCACTGCCTTTTCTCTTGTGTTTCTTACGTATTTCTCTATCATCCACCAAACTTTGGTAAGATTCACGTTTTTCCTTAAGTTTGTCCTTAGCTACTTCTTTTCCACATTCTTTATTGCTTTCAGCTCCTTCAAAAACTACCGAACCCTTGGATGGCGGCGTATGTGCCTTCAATGCTCCATCCTTTGTTACATGCATGCTTTGGATCTGTGCCAGCTCACTCAATTGTTCTTTTCTTCTTCCATTAAGGGATATTCTCAATTTCGTTTGATCCTTCCACCCTAGCATGGTGGGTCCACTTTCCGTTATATATATGGTACTCCTAGTATTATTTCCCTTGTGCATTAAATCCATAACTTTGTATCCTATTACGCTGATGTCCTCCCCTGTGTACGTTTTTAGGGATATGTTTGCCTCTTTCAATTCATTTCCATATTTTTTAACTAATTTTCTTTTCCATTCACTCTTGCTTACAAAACTATAACGTGATCCTGAATCTGAGATCATATCTGTCTTTACTCCGCCTATGAAGATAGTACACACCGGGTTTATTTTACTAGCATTAACTTCCTCTTTGCTATCCATTCTTTCCTTGAACACTTCATCCTTTTGTACTTTTACCCACGAGGCTTGTACATCATATTCATCCCACACACTCAAAATGTCCTCATAAATATTTCCGACTGTTCCTTTCATGGATACCTTTTCCATTTCGTGGTACTTTTCCCGTCCCCCAGTTCCTAAACTGTGAAGTAATATTTCAGCCTTTTCCTCAGGTAAAAGAGATACTTCCTCTTCCTCAAAAACTGATATGTACTTCTCAAAATATTCTTTCCACTCACTCCATTCTGCAATGTTTTTTTCATCTCCCTCCATAAACGGCACTGGTGGCGGAAAATTATACTTCAGGCCCCACTCCATGTTGAATGCGCTGTTATATCTAGGAATTCACGTGAAGATGTAATATCCACCTCCAACAGAAAGATGGCAGTACGAGTGCACCTCGTTGGACTCTCTAGCGCCCAAACTGATTAAAAGTTATGCGCAGTCTGTGCGCCTCAAGGATACTCAAAATGCTTGGGTCAGATACATGGATGGAGAAGAAAGGAAACTTCCTAAAGGATACAGTCTACGTGCCCTGCTCGCTATTATTGCTCCGAAGAATGTTGTCGAGTGCTCACACTGTGCGTGAAGTGCCCCGTAGAAGCGTTCCTAACTACCTCATTAACTAAGTACAAATTTTCAACTTGCTTAGCAGTGTTTTTCGTACTATAATTTGTGGTAGAGGTTCAGATAATTAATAGTTAATGTAATTATTATTTCTTCTCCTTTTTTTTTTTCCAACCCTCCTCCTTATACCACTTAAAGATCATAAATTTCTTTACCTTTCGATCCTGTGACAGGGTCTCCACATTACGTGTCTTACACTCAAGATGGCCTCCCTGACGTGCTACGTAACACGTTAGTTCATTCCGAGCGGTGATGTTCTGAGGAGACGGTTTAATTTCCTGTTCCACCTCCAGCTTCCCTTCTCGGATTACCGAATTTACTCAAAGATGCTTAAAGCCGATCCCCGTGTGGGCTGAACACGGGTCCTGTTGTTATTATAATTATATATATATTTTTTTTTCTCTGTTCTACTCAACTCACGCTTATCCTTATTTTCACCAGATAATGGCTATTATCTTATTACTCTTCTTCAATCACTTCATGAGGCTAGATTAATCAAAAAATCCTTCTCCACCTTACGTTAAAGCACTGAGGAGATGTGCATCACACTTTCAACGCGCTGCCTCAGATCAATTACAGATACTGCACCAGGGGTTAGCTGAACACCCTGTTCTTCTCAAATCTCCTCACGCAGCTCACACACGCTGCCAAAGATCAGTTTCAGACGCGGCAGTCCTGCTCCCGTCTGCTCTGACGGTTTCAAAGGCTCCTCACAAGCACTTACACCAAATCTGTGCTATCCGCCTTGGGTTCAGCCTTCGGGTTATTTTCATCTCAAACTCATCAACGAACATGCCTGAACTCTCAGAGGCTGTCCTTTACTCGCCATCCAATTCAACTTTGTGTTTAGAAACACTACTTCCCAAAGCCGTTATATTCAATTGCTTCAATCGCTTGAAACCCAGCCTCGGGTTAGTTTCAGATGTGATGTCGGGGGTTTTGACCAAATCCGTGCTGCGTACACTTCCCCTCAGACAGCTTCAATGGCTCACCTCATTCACTTGCGCAGACCTACTTGCTCTCTGGCCGGAGTCTTGCTTTCCTGCACCATAGCAATTTCAAAGGAGCGCCAAAGGAAAATAATCGGACTTACTTTCTCCTTTAATCCTTTCTCAGATCAAGTAATCACAGTTACCAACTCCTTCTTATTTCATTTCTTATTTTGACTTCACTGCACCTCAAATCAAAAGTCCAAGGAGTACGTTTAACTCACTCTTGCTACAGCTGTCATACTCCTCGGCACTTCATTTCAATGATTCCACCCGCGGGTAGTTTTCCAGTGTTCACAGTTCAAAACGCGACCAGCCTCCTTTCAACTCAGGAAATGACCGGCTCTTCAAGCGGGTGAGTCTTTCTCAACTCAGCCCTAGCTCCCAATCAGTAACCAGTCTGGTTGAAGGCTGTCCAAATCTTGTCACGAAGACGGTAGAAGTAGAGTGTACTATTACTGTCGGAACCCGTCTCCGACACAACGGACATCGAAAGAAGAATGTGCCAGCACAGCGCTGCCCCGACAGTCCAGCTCAATTCCTCCTCCGCACCAACAGCAGACGTACCTCCTCACACGCTCCTCCTCAGCGTCTTCTAATGTAGTAAAGAGTCACTACGCAATGAAGGTTCCAAAGTGTAATTTTATTTAGTCACAAAAAAACAGGTGCTCCCAGCTTGGCGGCTTACTCTCACAACCAACATTCTAACTTGCGCTCCCTAAGGCAGAGCAGACCGTACCAAGAGGGGAGGAGGGAGAGGGGTGGGTGACGGGGAAGTCACAGCAGGTAAAGTTACAACACATACCTCTGGAATAGAATGATGGAGGTCAGGTATCTCCCTTAGGGCTCGATATCCCAGTCACCCGCAAGGGTAGACCAGAAACGCTGGAGCTGGATTTCTCAGCAGGAGAAAGACAGCGTCTCTTCTTCAGCGCGTCGAGGAGGAGAAGGAGGGGGGACAGCGTCCACGGGCAGCTTGCATCTGCTGGGCTCTTGCAGGGGGACGGCTGTTCAGCTCCTAAGTTCACCACACCATCGTTCGCTAGTTAGCAGCGATAGCAGTAGCGATAGCAGCTATGATATCTTCAGCATAACAGCAGCTTCAGGCGACGGGCAACAGGGGACTTGCTTAAGGCCACGTTGGTAGTATTTATACCTGAAAGGTGCCGTGTTTGACGTAAGTTTGCTGGACATAAGACGTCAATAAAGATGTCACTTAGGAAGTGATCGTCTATCAGTGCTCATTACAGTTCTATTACTAATCAAAAACACAGCAAGCGGGGATTTCCAGGTTTGCTGAGTTTTTATCTTGTTGAAGAACTCGGAGTGTTAATCTAGGAATCTCAGATAGTGACTTCTGCTCTGTCATTGCACTAATTGGTTGCAAAGGAAGTGGCAGAGAAAGCTATTCTGGAATGTGGCCAGAGATGAGTTACTGAATATTGCACTTGAACGGTTATGCCAATATAGGGAATAAATGGATTTATAGCCGAATAGGGGCATAAGGTCACAGTATCGATCAGGATCCTAGATAAGCACGCAACACCCACTCCACAAATTCATGTCCATCAAATTACTAAAACTAGAGCAATAAGATGCATGTGTAACATTGCCCACCCCAAAATACATAAATGCATTTGAAATAGGCGTATATTGTAATACGTGAAAATTATAGGTACTGTACGTTTTTGAAGCATAGAAATCATTCAAAAATTATAGCATATGAAATCAATGAACGATTATGCAAAAAGAATTACACATGAAATATCTCTGAAACAGAAGAAGGGTGAGATAAATCATCACATATAAATGCATTGCAATAAATGTGCTAGAGGCTGGTGTAAAGTTATTGTGTCTCTAGATGTGTTTAGAAATAGAAGTTGAAGCTTCTGTTCTCTATGAATAGTTTTACTTTAAGCAAAGAATTTTTCGTGCCAAAAAAGGGTGAATATTAAAAAGTGTTCAATTCAAAAGAATTATTGCTTGAACGGGGAAATTAGAGTTCCAACGCTTTTAGCAGTTTTTGTTGTTCAAAACTGAAGGCCGAATTCAGAGTTCATGGGAACGCTGTGTGTCGGAAAGCTTCTCCAAAGTTATTGTTTCTGTTCGGGTGAGAACATCATATCAGACAGGCTCTCAAAGAATTGGTCTACAAAATCAGGTGACAGTTCGACCAAATTCGATAGTGCTGTAACTTGGCAGGTGTGAGAATGATTGCTGTCATCATAGTCGGGATCAGCAATGCTCACAGAAGGTCGTACCTGGGTGATGCTGCTTTTGTCACTCGCTCCACTGTTACCACCTAGTCGTAGCACAGGAGTCTCAACGAATGCCGTCATCAGGATTGGTAGCCGCTGGGGACAACACAATGCGTGAGCCGTTATCGGACTGAGCAAAGTATCGACGTCCATTGGTACTGCTGATGGAAGTGAAAGACAGATGTCCAACACGCACTCATCTCCGCATAGTATACATCGAAGTACCGGTAAGATACAGGTCTGCCATATAGGTCTGAATGAAAGGAACCAGGTCATGTTTAGATCTCTCAGCCTGGCCAATCCAAGGACTCTAGTTATTCTGTCCCGGTAGCGCATTGCTAGGATTGTCTCTTCCATTCCCATAGGACCTATGTCTGAGCTGTGGCTTGCCATAACGAAGCAGGAGGGTCAAAAATAAAATCCCTGCTACAAGTCCCAAAAATAGGGGTATGCCGCCAAAAACAGAGTGGACAAAATTAGGAACGATTCCCAGAATTGCTTGAAATGGTGTTAGCAGTCCCATAAAAATCGTCTTAAATATGCCTGGGATGCCTGTGGCACTAGACATGTTAAGGAGTTGGCTAAGCATTTCTACGAAATGCACGGGGCAATTTGTTGATAAACGGTCATGAACCTCCGTAGCTGTCCTTGCAACTAGGAGATCATACGTCTCTTTTGATGACGTTATGGGCACTGTTGTCTGCAAAAGCACAGACTTCATTTTGCTTAAAGTATCCATTCGTATAGAATAGAGATTCAGACGAGGCCAGATGGGAGTCTCTGTGTCTACAGGCCCGCTAGGGAACAATGCCTGCATACAGCATTTGACCATGGATGTTACGCTTACTAGATAACTTTTCCCTGGAACAAGGCCACAACATCTGTGATCCGTTCTAAGAATGTAACTCCTGTTAGCAAGTTGCATAAAGAAGGGCTCTACCTGAGTTGCAGGTGTGACTAGCTGGTGGCATGAAAGGTTGTTAGAATTTCCTTCACAGGCTCCATGTAAATTAATGCCCTGGCACAAAAGTATACCGCTTAGTGAATGTTTACAGTTTTCACCACTAAGAAATACATTTTTGTCGCTGTCACTATAGCATGAATGTGTGTATGCTAATTTCCATTCTGATTTTACATATCCTTTACCCAATCGTTCATACTTGCCAGTAGGTATGTATTCAAGGCACTTTTTAAATCGGAAAGTTGTTATCGGAATAGTGATAATTCCGTGTATTATCCATTCAATGACAGGACTCTGACATTGTCAATGGTAATCTCTCAAGTTTTTCGATGCTCAGGATTGTATAGTCTGCTCCTTTCTTTGCCAAACTGATTTGTTTATCAGTAAGGTTAAAAATGGAAAATAGTGACGTTGTGTTGATTAAACGCCAAGGCACATAGCCTGAACGAAGATTTTGCAGCATCCAGCCCAATTGTACAATAGAACGTAATTGAGATTGGCCATGCTGTAACATTAGCAAGTCTCTGTTATTATGTCAAAGGCAGAAGATACAATATTGTCCAACGAATATATTCTGGAGGACAGAGTCATTAACCCATTGTCCACTACAGAAAGTGATTTTTCCAAATTAATACGATCAATTTCTCGTATTTTTTCTGCTGTTTCAATTTGTGTGACTTTCCAAGCCTCGTTGTACGCAGCATAGATGCTGGCCGCTATGAAACGCTTTTGACGCTGTTTGCGTGGTCCAAGAATGAAATCGCGCAAATCAGCACCATCTTTTAGTAAAGACAAGTGTTGCTTAATTTCAGCCAGTGTGGATGATCCTAGCCATTCGAGGCAGAGTTTCCCTACACTGTATGTTGTTACTATCCCTGGATGTTGTCTCTGGGAGTATCTAGGGTCTTGTCTGGTCATTTTTAACCCCTGTGTTTTATTCAGGAATCTATCTTGACAGTTGTTTGTGTCTGTAGGCCAGATTAACCACTTTTTCCAATCAGGATGTGTTCTGTTAAAATGTAAAATATGTGAAACGTCAAACTCAATATCTGTAGTTGTATTTTCAGGTATTGGCTTCGGAATAGATGGTTTGTTTAGGTCTTTGATCTTAGCTAGGCCAAGACAGGATGTTTGGTGTATTGTGTCATTTAAAAACATCATTTGTTCTGGCATCATGCAGCTTCTGAATAGTGCTTCAAGGCCTTGTACCTGCCAATCTTTTTTACCCCAAATGGTTTTTGTTTCAATGTTATTTTTCCAATAATCAAAACCAAATGTCATCATTTTTTCATAAAATGCTTCTGAATATATTAATTTAGTGTTTGTCAGCATTGTTTTCATTCCTGTTTTATCTAACAGTTTGTAATAAAACGTTTCTGCATCACTGGTGTTAAACCCTGAGAAGTATTTGAATTTCTCAAAAAATGCTTTAGAACTGCTTTTAGGTGGTGTTGCACAATGTTCCCATTGATTATACCTAAAAACATTTCTAGGCTGTGCAGATTTATGCAAATAATGATCGCCATAATGTGTGTAGCAGAATAACTGCTCATAACTAGATGAACATTGTAAATAATCATGTTCTGTGAATCTAGCTGACATTACTAAATCAGACATCATCTCATTAATACTGTTAAAGTCCCAATCATCAGAGAATGTACTAGGTTTTACAAAGTCACTTAAGGAAACCTTCAGTTGATGAGGATACTTCAGGATTTCGACCGGACCATAGATCTCATAGTCAGTTTTCTCCCATACTACCCCACCAGGTATTGGAATGGCTGTGACATTTACTGTTGACAGTTCTCTTTTCTTCACGTGGGATGATCTGTGTGGTTTGAGGACTAGGTTGATGTTCTGACTTGCTGTGTCCATTCAATTGTAATAAACTTTCCTAAAATTAAAACTAAAATTAGGCAGAGTAGGAGTATGAATACCCCTGAAATAATCCAATGCTCAATCAACGGTGAATCCAGATATAATTCTTTGATTAGTTGAAGGAGTTCTGTTGTAGTTTCTTTAGGATACTTTTTTGTTTCTGGCATCACTTCGGGGTCGTTTTGATCTTCAGAGAAGTTGTCGAAGTTGATGAAATAACCAGAGGCAGTTCTGTCAATTGTTGGGATTGTTCCTGCAATCTGTCTTTCGGTAGCATTTTCTGATGCCACATTATTGTAGACTGGTGTTTCTTGACGAACTGTTTCAACCTGTGTCTCAAGAGGCACGAGTTCCATGGCATTATTGCATAGTCCTTCTCTGTGCACTGCAGGCTGATCGAATGTGATTAGTCTTTCAGTTTGAACCTCTTGGATTGTTGCAAGTTTGGGTATTCTGTTGTTTCTTGGGAGTCCACTGGGCCTACTGTTGATTATAGGCCACATGGTTGTGGTTTTACCAGGTCGATAGACACAACTCTGTTCTCCTTTTTACCAGCAAGGGGCGGTAGTACAACTGATCTTGTTCCGGTGACTGCCAAGACAGGTACTGCTTTTCTGTAAGAAGGCCCAAATTCCTTCTTCACCGCGATTTTTTCTCTGACTAGATCCCCAATCTTTGGAATGCAGACAGGCCTTGCTGCGGCTGTTGCTTGTGGTGCCTCGTCAGTGGTATCTGGCTGTTGCTTTAACTTTATGTTGCTTAAGGATTTTCTTGTTTCATTCAGTTCCTGTAAAACAGCCAAACGATCTTTGATGTCAAAGTCTGTTGTTTTTTCTTGTACCACTGATATCTGACTATCGAGGTCCTGAATTTTCATTCTAATTCCGAACAATAGTTCGTATGGGCTGAAACCTTTTAGAGATTTTCTTGGCAAATTGTTAAGACTGGTCTGGACACTTATTAAATGTTTGACCCACCCAGCGCCTGAACCTAATACCTTCGCTGTTATAGATCGCTTTATGTCCCGGTTTTTTCTTTCAACCACACTATTCCCTTCGGGGTGCGACGGACAAGAATACCGCAACCCATTTCCCATGCTGGCCATGGCCTCCTTATAAGCTCGAGAGCTAAAAGCAGGACCCTGGTCAGAATGGAACGTGGTAATTGCGTATGTGCCGATAGACTCGCAGATCTTTTATAACCGTTCTAGCGTCAGCCGAGCGCTGGAGGCCACATTTTTTAAGTGATTTTAGTCTTAACTGATTAATAGGATGCTGAATGGCTTGCGGACATCATTACCCTTTCTATAAATGGTAACTGTGCAACAGGCAGGACCGGTTCATTACTGCGATCCCTATCACAGTCCGGACAGTTCTTTACATACATCTGATGTTGCACGCTCATCCCCCGCCACCAGTATACTGATTGCAATTCAGTCAGAGATTCCCTCATCTGAATATGCCTTGGACCTTCACCCATGTGTGCGTCTGCTATTATTAATATTCTCCGGTTCATGTTTGGAATTACCCTATCCCCCACTCCAGGGATTCGAGCAAAAGGAACAGAGTTTGCATCAATTACGTATGCATAATTGAGTGGATAGTTCACGGGTAGTGCTGCACAGTCGCCTTTTACGGTCGTTTTTACTGCCAGCATGGTTTCCCCTTCTATGTATTTTTCTGTACGCTTTTTTGTGGCTACGGAAGCCGGTTTAGTTGCTTCCGCTGTGGCTGTATTAGCCAATGAATTCCCTGCAACGTGAACGCCATCACGTTGAAGACTCTGTGCGTATACCAGTACCACGTGAGTCTTTTGTAGTTCTTTCTGTAAAAGAGCTACCTGTTTCCAGAGCAATTTATGCTTTAGTGTGGCACCTGTGTCATCTTTGTAATCGTTTTCAATCCAACTCTGCAGTTTATTATTGTAAGACTTAACGCAAAAATGAGAATCGCACACGATAAGTGTCGGGAATTCACGTTCTGCATTTTCAAGCGCCATCTTTAAAGATCTGATTTCAGCTCTCCGAGCCGAACAGTTTCTTACTGATTCAGTTTTTGTTACTTTCGGTCTGAATTTACAGCACAGCCAACGACCTTTAACAATCGCACAGGCTGCATTGTAGGATTTGCTCTCTACGTTGAAATGCTGTACAAATCTATCTGTATAGATTATACAGGTGTATTGTGGGAGAGGCAGAAGTTCGATTGGTAGAGGATATTCTTCTTCATATTCTAAATCATTCAGTTCTTCGAATTGCGGGGCGAAATTGTATTTCACATCTTCCGCTCCTAGAGAATCTACACACTGTATCCATTTCGGATCCAGTGACACTGTAGGCAGGTTTACTGGGCTGAATAGCGCCTCGAAGGCGGATTCCGCTGTGAGGATATTAATCTTTTTGCCGTGTGCTAGTTCTCGTTCATTTGCTAATGCAATTTGCACTGCTTTCACAGTTCTTTCTGTGAGACTGAATGCTTTTTCTGCTTGTGTGTACAAGTGAGATTTAATTGAAATTGGTACCTTTTCTCCCTCATTAGAGGTTAGGTACGTGAATCCGCATCTTCCTGGGATGACTCGGATTACAAGACTGCGTGTGTTGTCACGTGTATCTAATTTAGTTTTAGCTAACATGTCTGTTTGCAGTGATCTCAACATTTCTGTGTGTTTTTGAGTCCAATTGATTTGTTTAAAATCAGGTTTAATTAGTTCGTAGAGAGGTTTAACCCTCTCTGCGTAATTTAGAATGTAAGTTCTGCCGAAATTCAGAAAACCTAGTATGGATTGTAGATTCTTCAGCGTTTTTGGAGCTTGGAGTACAGCGCACTTCTCTAAGAAGTTGTCCGCTAGGCTTTTTCCTTCACTTGATAATTCGTACCCTAAGAATAGTACTGTCAGATGGGCAATTTGAGACTTTTTAAAGTTGAATTTGTAACACTCTTCCGCGAACCCAAGTATAATGGTGTTCACTCTTTTCAAGTGAGTATCCAAGTCGTCGTCTGTGAGATAGATATCATCTACGTAAGATAATGCCTCATCATCATATATTTGTAGTAACTCTGTTACTCTAGCTGAGAATAGTCCTGGGCTGTTCTTGAACCCCTGTGGGAGTCGACAGAATTTTTTCTGCGACCCAAATGCTGAGAAAGCGTTCAAGTATCTGCTTTCTGGTGCAATGTTTTGACAAAAGAAGCCATTAGATATGTCTAATGTCGTTTTATATTTTTTCCTAACTATGTTATTCATTAGGGCTGCACTATGCGAGTTTTGTACTGCAAAAGTTTTACAACATGCATTAAGGTGTCTGTAGTCCTAAACTAGACGATATGAATTGTCTGGCTTGGAGACAGGAAACAAAGGATTGTTCATTTGAGAGGTGCATGTTTCAATCACCCCCTGGTATTCAAGTTGATCTAAGATCTCCCTGACTTGTTTTTTAGCTTCTTGCTTAATGGGATACTGCCGTTGGGCAGTTGGTTCACTTTTTAACTGGATTTTGTGAGGAGGAGAGTCCTCATCCCATCCTACATGATTTTTATATACTGCCGGTGCCTGGGCCACTGCCCATTTCCTTGCATATGTATATTTTTTGTGAATCGGAATGTGATTCGAGAAGGCAGGCATAATCATTTCTTCGCCACGAGGGCACTCCCTGACAAACTCTGGGGGCCAATCTTTTTCAGCTAACAGAATATCATAGCCTTTTGAGAGTTTATCCCAAAATAGACCCCTTATTTTCCTAGTCTTATCACCCTCTATACGCAATGGTATTTCGTATATTTTATGGGGCTCGCTAAGTCTGGTGTCGGCAGTTTCAACCTGAATGAATTCATTCGTGTCCACTGTCTCCAGATGACTCATCAGGATCTTGCGGGCTATACTGATTTCTGCTGCACTGTCCAACATTGTCAATGCCCACTCCCCGTTTTTCAACTGTGTCCTCAGTATTCTCGGCATGGTTGATTACTCTAATACTGGCTACCTTCTTTTTGGGAAATTGAGATTTTTTACTCTGAGCAGGTTCCTTGTCTTTAGACTTGGTGTGCTCTCCTGGGTCTGACCGTCCTCTTCTTTCCGATTTCTGCAAAAAAGATCGAGAGGGACGTGTATCAATACTTTGATATCTATCAGGTTTTTTCAGATTATCCCTATTTCTAAGGTTATATCTTTTCTCAGAGGGCTCCCTCTGGGGAGACTGGTGTTCTCGAGTCGGAGTTCTTTCCCTCCGTCGATGAGACCTTCCTCTGGACTGGAAAACTTTTTCCTTGGGAGTGGATTGTTTATTTCCATCCCAGCTCTTTTTAGGAGTGTTTGAATTATTTTTAATAAATAATTTTACTAACTCTCTATATGCTTTTGTTAGTTCTCTTATGTTAACTAAGAGTTCTTCACTTGACATTTTTTCAATGTCCGGATGTGGTGTGTAGCTGGCTAGAACCGGCCACGTTACTCCTGGTCTACCTAGTGGACCGAGCCTGGTAATATGATCATTATGTTTTAGGGCGCCATTAAACCAGAGAAGGTGCTCTTGGAATTCTCTATTTTGTAATAGTGAAACTCTTTTGTTCTAGCGTTTGCCGCTGGAAAGTTTATCCATGAATAGAATACCTCTGTCTGCCGATATTCGTGTGCCTCTATCACGAAAATTACTGTACCACCTTGTGGTGTCAGTCCATTTTCTATAAGTTTTAAAGTTATAGATTTTCTTAAGTGGAGCGGGATGTCGATAGCATCCGGGTCTGTCTGTAGGAGACTCGAGTCTTCCTCTATTAGTAGGGTTGCCAGTCTAGCTGCTTCCCTTTCTTCTTCACTGTCTGACATTTTATAAATGCAGGCTTTGCAGAGTAGGTCTCCAAGGAGACAAAGATTAGGTGCACAATATTTTGGAACACTGTATCCTTCAACGTTGAATAAACCAGAGCTTTACATAGGAATCTCTTCCTACTAAGGTCGGGCGGATTTTAACCTTTCACCCACTCCAGACGTCTATTGGAGTATTTACGGGAGAAAGGGGTCTGTGTGAAAAATGCACATCTGAGTTACTCTAACGTCTTGCGTTAGTTTATCGCCTTACCAAACGTTTGGGCGCCATGTAGTGTAGTTCCTATTTTCCCAATAGGCCCTGCGCATTGAAATAACATAAACAGTAGTATTGACGTAGAAGTGCGGATCTTCCAGGCCTCCACTGACTATGCTAAACTTAATTGGGTTTGTTACCAACTAGCTCAGAAGTCACTGGAAACTTTCTTGACTGAAATAGGAAGTGATCAGCTTCCCTGGCACAGACAAGAAGGGATTCAGTTTTCCAACAACCGTGCAACATGACAACTTTGCTCCTCAGATCAAGAGTCAATCTCTAGGGTCGTGTGAAAGAATAGACAGTTATTTTACTCAGTCAGATTGGTGCAGTTTACTTTCACAATATGTAGAGAATAGAGAGACGGGCGTTTGTCAATAAAGGGTTAACATTTATTGAACAGTCTTTCTTCTCATACAAGAGAAATGAATTGCCACAATTGCAAGACTTGTTATTATAAAAAGTACGTACAGTAAGATAAGTATTGCGAAATAATACTGTTAAAGCATTGATATGGTTTCTTAGCCATACAATGGTTTAAAAGTAATAAAACATATATACATATATATATACATTAGGCTAAAATACTCAACTGGTGCTTCTAACTACGCCTACCCCAGTGTACCTGACCTAAGCCTAATACTTGGGAGGGGAGTAAGTAAGTAGCTTTAAGTTAAGTTGGTTTTGCCAAGGTTTGCTTCAAGAATTCTCTCTCAAGGGTGTAGTCAACACCATACCTTTGGAATAGAATGATGGAGGTCTGGTATCTCCCTCAGGGCTCGATATTCCAGTCACCCGCAAGGGTAGACCAGAAACGCTGGAGCTGGATTTCTCGGCAGGAGAAAGACAGCGTCTCTTCTTCAGCGCGTCGAGGAGGAGAAGGAGGGGGACAGCGTCCGCGGGCAGCTTGCATCTGCTGGGCTCTTGCAGGGGGACGGCTGTTCAGCTCCTAAGTTCCCCACACCATCGTTCGCTAGTTAGCAGCGATAGCAGTAGCGATAGCAGCTATGATATCTTCAGCATAACAGCAGCTTCAGGCGACGGGCAACAGGGGACTTGCTTAAGGCCACGTTGGTAGTATTTATACCTGAAAGGTGCCGTGTTTGACGTAAGTTTGCTGGACATAAGACGTCAATGAAGATGTCACTTAGGAAGTGATCGTCTTTCAGTGCTCATTAGAGTTCTATTACTAATCAAAACACAGCAAGCGGGGATTTCCAGGTTTGCTGAGTTTTTATCTTGTTGAAGAACTCGGAGTGTTAATCTAGGAATCTCAGATAGTGACTTCTGCTCTGTCATTGCACTAATTGGTTGCAAAGGAAGTGGCAGAGAAAGCTATTCTAGAATGTGGCTCTGTTCATGTGAGGCCAGAGATGAGTTACTGAATATTGCACTTGAACGGCTATGCCAATATAGGGAATAAATGGATTTATAGCCGAATAAGGGCATAAGGTCACAGTATCGATCAGGATCCTAGATAAGCACGCAACAATTTCATCCTGTTGCTCTACCATCTGGCCCTTGGATTAAGGTAGCTATGGACTTTTCAGGACCCTTTCATTTGCCACTGTCTATTCAAAAATTCCTTATAGTATTGGTGGATTACTTCTCTAAATGGATTTACTATTCTTTTGTTGATTCTCCTTCCAATAAAACAGCCCTGGAACTTTTAAAAAGGGTTTTCCTGATTGAAGGTTGTCTATGATTCTTGGTAACAGGCAATAGGACGCATTTTGAGTCCAGAGAAATGAAACGATTTATGGAAACTGTTGCTGTAACTCATCTTCAAGTTGCTCTTTATAGTCCAACTTCTAATGGAGTTGTTGAGTGAGTTAATCATATTTTGAAGAAGGAATACAAACAACTTTGTGTGATCATTTAGATGTGAATGATTATTTAGAAGACAAAGTTTGGAATTACCCGATAACTGCACACTCTACCACAGGTGTTTCACCTTTCACTAGTTTGAGACTAATTCCCAGTTGGTTAAATTTGGACTCAGTGTATGAGTCTCCTAAGCACGAGGGAAATCATGTAGAAATGAATATCAGGAACCGAGTATTGATGAGACAGAACAAGCAAAAGACTTGGGCCTCCATTAGGATGACGTGCGGACTTTGTCCGCCCGCATCCCATCGGAAAAAGGGACCGCCCGCCATAAGGGCGGGGGTCCCGTGGGTGGTATTAGGATGTGCCCGCCACAGTGTCGGGCACATCCTGCATTTTCAGCATTGTGGTGGGCGGTGCTCTCTGCACTGCCCGCCACAATACTAAAAATGCATTAATGCATTTCCATAGACAAAGCGGCAGGCACCGCGCGGTGCCTGCCGCTTTGTGTATGCAAATGCAGGGGGGTACCACAGGTACCCCCCGTGTGCACCCCCACCTCTCCTTCAGAGTGAAGACCGCATGCCTTTCTGTGGCGGCATCGCCACTGTGGAAAGGCATCTTAACAGGCCCATCATGATATGGCTGGCGGTGTCTGAAAGACACCGCCACCATATTAAACCTTTTCTTTGCGACCGGGACGGAAAAGTAGAGGACGGTCTTTCTGTCCGCCGCGGTCCCCCTAGCCATCCTAATATGGCGGGGGTAATTCAGGTGCGGATTGCCCCCGCCAGGGGGCAATCCGCCCGCCATCCTAATGGACCCCTTGGTGTGATACCAAGCACAATGTACAGGAATGTAAAGTTAAATTTAATGACTTTGTTTTAATAAAAACAAACAACAGAAATCTTACAGGTGAATTTAAATTGACTTCTCCTGTAAAGGTTAAAACAGGGGTAGCATCAGTTCTTCCACAAGGCAGAGTGTGGTGGTGGAATATAAATATTCTGGTACCCATCTCTGTAGTTCAAGCAAAGATTTATTATCAAACTTGTAATTTGCTAGGAGATACTGATTCCATGTTGTCTACTGATATGTCCCTAATTAGGGAAAGGATGGGGTCTCGGATGTCAGTAATACCATGAATCCAGGTACTTCAGAACAAGTGGGCACCAAATCAAATTTGTCTACTTATCAACGTGACGTTGTTACTCTTTCCGCAAGATTATTAAAATTACCAAATATGTTCAAGGAATGTGAATTGTATTAGATTGCACAGTTGGAAATTATTTGTTTATTATTTTTGTTATGTGGAGGGCTTATGTAGTATATAAGTACTGTCAATATTCATACACTATGGATATTCCTTTAAATGTATCGTATTGTTTTGATTTGGGTTCCATTCTCAGAATGAATGCCTGAAATAACGATTGGAATTTGGTTTGCAGTGGCATCTGGACGTTTGTGACGTCATGGGCTCTTTCCACTGAAATTAAAGAAGCCTCTTGCATATTCTTCCAAGGTCTCTATTTGAGTCTTTTCCCCTCGCAGCTCTCACACTGATGTAATAAGAAGCATATCTATGACCTCACCCGCATTTCAAAGATATTATGCTCTTTTTTACTGGTATTCAGGTATATAGGAAACGTAATCCCACTGTAGACATATATGTGATCAGCTATCTATTTTAGTATGACATGACTTGAGTAAGTTCCTCACAAGCATAAGTTACCTTTGTGAATCACCCTGTGTCTCTGTAGACATTAGTCCATGTTAAATATCGAATCTGACATAGAATTTGAAATCAGTTGCTTTACATAGATGCATTGGTCGAAGATAAGACATAATAGTTTGCAAAGGCACCTTCCACATATTCTTGCTTTGAGCAAAGTGACATACACCATTAGAACAACCTTTACAATCATACTCTGACTTGAACCATTTGTAAGATTGTAAGTGAGTCAACCATATGTTATACATAATATACATTCTTTGTCAATGCAATGAACCTTTGAAAATAAACATCTGCATCCTATAAATCTCATGTTTATAAAGAAATTGTTGATAGCACTACATGACAACTCTTCAATATCAATATATGCACAGAAATCCACATGTAAGTTATGCATTTTAATGATAAGCTTTAGTTTTCCTTACATATTTTGGAAACAGTACTTTGATTTAAGCCTCATCCTATTTTCAAAATGTCTGCAACTCACACTAGTTGCACTCAGTCTCTCCTTGTTTAAATGAAGTTTTGTTTCCACTTAAAAAGTTGCCAGTAATTCGATTGTGTACTAAATAAAGTTTAACATAGTAATCAGACTAGTTTTAGTACTACACTATGTCTATTTCATACATCCACGCATGTATACATAGTGAATCTATGCTGTATATATTGTACTACTTACTTTATTTTCTAAAATGTTGTATCATTGTATATTTGAGAAGTAATAGTAGTATTGTATCATCACTGATGTAATTACTTATGACATTTGAGATATCATCAGTGATTTCATCAATGATGTTATTTATCACGTCATGAGTGATGTAATATAGATGGTCCTTGGCAGGGCTTGTTGGTGGTTCAAGATATAGCTTTCCCCATGCAATCTTCAAAAGGAAAATTGAACACTGATTAAGAAAAAAATGGCTAAACAGAATTATGGCGATTTTTGGCACAAAGCTACATCTATGTCCAAAAAGCATATTTGGTTCGATTTTCTGTAAGTTCATCCAATAGTTTTGAGGAAATTAAGGTTCAAATTGTATAGCTATCTAGGCGTGACTGAAATATTTAATTGACAGGCAGCAACTTGTTTTCCTTATCCCTTTGGCACCATCTGATAAATCTTCACGTATCTTTCCAAACACAAAGTTCCTCTACTTCTAATCCTTTGTGGACATTTTTGGAACGATCCATCAAGCAAGGGCCAAAAATAAGAGATGTCCAAAATGCAATATCCTATGAATAAATGAATAAATATCCATTTACTTGCATATACAGCTATACACCCACCACTACACTAACTTCTACAGAATCGTAGACATACTTACTCTCTTAAACAATCACTTATAGAAACACATACTTATTTATACAGGAAGTCTTAGAATCTCTCGCGCTCAGATATACTCACTTATATACATCAATACTCACATATACTAGTTTAAAACATATGTAGTTACTCATAAAAATACTATTGAGACAGTCATTCACTCCCTAACACACCCGTACACACACTCATCCACCCATAGAGTCCTGCACACATGCTGTCTTCAGAACACATACCTAACAGTGAGTCAGTCATTCATGCATCTGTGCGCTAAGTAATACTCCCCACCGAACCGTTTAAACACTCATTTTTTTACTAAAAAAACTAACTAATAACCCATATACATACTAAGGGTGGGTGTAAAATCCGTTTCGCGGGCGAATTTGCGGATTTTCCGCGATTTCGCGATCCGCGAATCTCGCGAAATCGCGGTAAAATCCGCTAATCAGCGGGGACGAATTTTCAGCCAAGCAAGGGTTACAGCAGCAGGTGCAAAAGTTGAACCTAATTTCTTTGTAACCTTTTACAAAAGGGTTACAAACAAATTATCTTCAACTTGGACACCTGCTGCTAATTGCTTCCTGGCGCCTCGTTGCCTACTTGCAACTATTCTCTGACCCTGCTCTGACCCTTGAAGCAGGGTCAGAGAATAGTTACAAGTAGGCAACGAGGCACCTGTCCAAGGAATTAAACCTCATCAGGAAGCACTTACAGATATAAAAAACAGGAAGAAGGGAGAGGATGGCAAATACACCCATTTTGAGTTGTCAGGAGGGGTTAAACTAAAAGAGACCTTTACAGCACAATTTTCAAATGCATTTTGCTAAAAATAAAAAGCTGTATGTTCTGTAGGGACAACTCAGGAATCTGGCCCTTCAGAGATCCGGCCTCTCTTTCTTTCTCTGGTTCTCTCTCTCCCTCACTCTTTCCCTCTCTTTCTCTCTCTTTCTATCTATCTATCTATCTATCTATCTATCTATCTATCTATCTATCTATCTATCTATCTATCTATCTCTCTCTCCCTCTCCCATAAACGACTGCATGGGTAACTTCGCTATGCAAGCGGCTCGCGAAGACGCAAAAAGCCCTGCGAACACGCAAAAAACCCTGCAAACACTCATAAAACCCCGCGAACACGCAAAAAACAAAAATCCGCAAATTCGCACAAATTCGCGAATTTTGCGGATCGCGAATTCGCAAATCCGCAATTTCGCAGATCGCAAATTCGCAAAATTCGCCCATGCTTAATACATACTCATGTAGCTACACACCAACCCATGCAGTGAGACACTGATACAGATATTTAAATATTTAAAGATTACTCGCTAGTACACCTATTCACTAAGATATACTTAATAAGTCAGTTATACAATCAATTTTACAAAAAAAACATCCATTTAGACACTTATTTACCCATTTATTCTTCCATCGACCTTTAGATATACATAAATGAAAAAATATATATTTTTCAGAAAGACACACATTCACTGGATGATGTCATCAGTGATGTCATCAGGGATGTCATTTTAGATGTCATGAGTGATGTCATGAGTGATGTCACTGACCATGTCATTAGTGGTGTAATATGTGACATCATCAGCAGTGCATTGCGGGTGCGCCAGTTATAGATAGCTGCGCTAACTATAACAGAGGAATTTCAAAGGTTTTGTATGAGAGAAATGTTCAGCTAACTATAACGTGAGAAAACCTATGGTTTTTTCAATGAATTTGCATGGTTTTTTAAATGCTAATTCCTAACTATACCATGTGTGAAACCTAAGGATTTTTCAATGAATTTGTAAGGTTTTTTAAATGCTAATTCCTAACTATAACGTGTGTGAAACCTATGGTTTTTTCAGTGAATTTCAAAGGTTTTGTAAATGATAATTTATAAATGTATTAATCATTATGTCTTTCTTTTTATACTAATTTCTTATATTTTTAATATGAATAGTTATATTTACTTTATTTTTCAGATTATATTTCATATTCTTCATTTAAAATAATAACAAAACTAAATTTCAAAGTAATTTTTGGATGAATTATTGCTTGACGTCAGTTGCAGGTATAACACAGCTCCAGCAATTCTCTTGGGGCCTTATGCTCACAATGCTGTATCAATCCTTACACCTGCTTCAAGCATGTGCAAGGTTTTGACGCAGCATGAGCTCAAAAGTCACTGAATAAAATGTTATACATTTCACTCAGTTACTTTTAGGAGGCCTGCTGCACCCCTTTCTGCACAAGAAAGCCTCTTCTGGTGCAGCGCTTTACAATGTAATACACCCTCCAGATGCGTCACGTTGTTATTAGTACACACCATGGCACATCGTTTGCCCCACGGCTGTGTCACAAAAGTGACGCAAAGGCTGTGTAAAAGAGGCACAAGGGGATTGTAAATCCGCCGCTAACACATACAAATTCACCCAGGCACTCTCACCAGCAGCGCAAATTGAAACATAGACTTGTAACATATTTATGTACATATGATACATTCAAGTGCTTCGGACATACTACAGTATACTATAGATAAACACCTTATAGATTTATGCTGTAGCAGTTCCTGCACTTTCACATTCTCCATAGACTAGTAACATATTCATCCATTCATTTATGAACTATACATTCATTCTGACAAACTTTCACACACTAACATAAAAATATAGTTCTTTCTTTGACCAGTGAAGGTAGTTCTAAAATGAACAGTTTTTTTGTTTTGTATTTTTTTTTGTGTTTTCTCAACAAATTCCAAGCGGAACAAAAGAATGAAAAAAAGAACAACTAATGTCAAGGACAGCAATGATCATGCATCCTGCGTTTCATCAAGCCTATAGACTGTTCCCAATAACACAAAAGCTTATTGCAATAAAGGCATAGAATTTTAACTTTAGGAAAGTCAGAATCAATATGTGGGTAAGGACTGCTTGCTACATATTCTGCTGCAGCAGTTGATGTGCTTGGTGCAGAAGCAGGTGGGTTTTCGTGCAACCTCCGTCTTTCAGCTCAAGCAAAGTTCTTGGGGTGCATGTTCTTCACGTCTCGCACCATATTTGCTGTGCCAAAGGAGTATTTTTTTACATGGATCACCCCTTGAAAGAGTTGTTTCGCAAATTTTACAAGTTACTTTTGGAGCATTAACCTTTTTTTGACCTTCTGGAAAAGTGAAAAACTTCCAAATAAGAGCTTCTTTCCTCTCCTTTGGATGTTCTTCAGGAAAGAAATCTCCCTCTGAAGAACTGCTGGAAGATGACTCCATTGCTCTTATTATTGTGATCTTCATTTTATTTGAGAAGATTCTCAGAACAAATGCTTCTTCTTAGAAAGTCACAGTCAAATAATTATAATGGGACGGTACTTTCAACAGTCGCAATAGGAAAAGTTATGAACCAATCAAATCTCTCCTTTTAAAGTCACATGGCTTTGCGTACGCTTATGATGAGCTTGCGCAGCTCTTTCAATACGAGTACGCATGATGTTCTACTGCGATTTGTGTATTTCTTTTTAAAAGTAATATATGATTATTACAAGTATTAAGAAAAAATCATATCTATCCCAAATGTCTGCCCTTAGTATGTACATTCAATACATACATGTTTTAAACCAAGTATAAACATTGCCCCCTTTCGCATACAGAACGTAGTACATGACGTCACACCGAAGCTTTAATGCGACGCGTAATGTCAAAGCATATTCGTACCGTGTGCGCGGGTACACGCTGAGTATGATAAGCAGTACAAACTATGGTGCGATCACCCTCTTAGTGACAAATCAGAGTTCAGGGCACGTTAAGGAGAATGATTAGAAGTGCTGACTCATTGCAGATCCGATTCTGGGCCTGCCGATGTGTACATTATAACACCGCCCCCATCTCTCTCAATTGTTAATTGTTAGTGCACACACTCATACTTGCACATGCACGGTGCACGCCCGCCCACACTACCCACATGCCACCACCTAGCATGCTTGCTATCATTTAGCCTGCAAACCAATACATTACCCAATGGCAGGAACCCCAGGGCCATCATTCTTGCAGACCGCGAAAACGCTACCAATGACGGCCCTGGGCTTGGTTTGGTCAGCCCCGCGGTTCCCATATAATGCGGGCACTGACGTGAGCACACTCTCTTTTGCCTGCCTCTGCTGCGGTGACAGACAGACTGCCAAAAACACCCCAGACTCAGCAAAACCGCAGCTTTTCAAGACACGACAAAAGACGACAGAAGCAAAGGTAAGAGAAGACCTCACAACATCAACCTCCACTGTAAATTGTATATGCATAATGCTATTTTTTTATCCTTCATATGGCTTTCCTACCCCTCAATGGTTTTAAATTCTACTTACATAATTGAAATATTTCTTTATAAGTCATGAGTTCCAGTACATCTCTAATCTTAAAAATTGTGCGTGCATAAATTTCCGTGTCGTATTTCTGTACTACGCCACATGCTTAGGCCTCTATTATTATTATTAATTGTGCGTCCATGATAATATTTTTTTTCTGCGTCACGACGCCGTCCCAGGCCACTATTAAGTTATTGATCTTTCTTTGTTTGCTGGAGCTGTAACAGTCTTAACTACGAAATATTAAGAACCCACATTAAAATTCACTTTTGATAGTAGTTACGCAACTCAGTTTACGATGACTAATCAAAATGTCCTTTTGTTTCCTTCACCAAACATCATTCAGAATCAACCACGGCCTATCGAGCAACAGCAATGGAATTCTCTGGATCTATCTGCTAGCACCTTGTTCTGTTGTTTCTCTGATTCTAGCCACAAGCGCTGCGAGGCCTCAGGGTAGTTTATGCGCTATATAAATATAATTTTCATTTCATTTAATTCTCTGCAACTTATTGAATATACTTTGATGTATATAAGCAGAGTTCAAGTCGAATGGTTAACTCCGGTGGCCGCAGTCTTTATACAAGGTAAACACAGCAGCCTACATATACAATGCCATCATAGCAATACATTAGAAATAAGTCGCCATACCGTGCGTCAGTAACGCAGCAGGCTCTTCCATATAGACACCACTTGAACGCAGCACTATAACAACTGAAATATACCAGGTACACTGCACTCATAAAACTGTAGTGTTAGCTTTATTTGTGAAACGAGAGAGGGCCATGTTATCAAACCTGGGTGAAAAAAATTATCGCCACTTTATCAGCAGAAAAGTGCTGCTAATGTGGTGATACTGGGTTTGATAATATGCTCAATGGAATTCCAATCGAAGCTCATGTTACATGTGAAGGACATCAGACATGATCTTCGATTAGAATTCCATAGAGCATATTATCAAACCCATGATCGCCACTTTAGCGACACTTTCCTGCCGATAAAGTGGCGATAATTCTGTCGCCCAGGCTTCATAATATGGCCCAGAGTGAGTACTGTACAGCAGCTTCTCTGCAAAATCTATAATTACCTCCGAGCAGTGACAACAGATAGCTTACAACAGTCTAACAAACAGATCCACAACCTTATTACGCCACTTTTGAGTCACTTTTAACATGGGTAAAGGGATGCAAGGAGCTAGTAAATCTACGTCTGAATTTTCAAGAAAAAATCTCAACTCCAGACTCTGCGACACAGTTTTAATGTTGTTTTCTCTCCCTTTCTCTCTCTCACTCTCTGTGACATCATTTCTCTTTCTCTCTTAAACTTAGACACTGCTGTCTGCTTGTACGTGTAGAAGAATTGTTGAAATTAAGTTGTCAATCCAACTGGCTGAAGTGTTTTGCCGCAAAGTTTTACAATGGTAAACACTGAGGCCTAGATTTACAAATCCTTTATAGGAATGCATTAGAAATTATTCGGCATAACAGGCGTTAGTAACGCAGTAGGCACTTCCATATAGACACCACTTGAATGCGGCACTATAACAAGTAAAATGTACCAGGTACACTGCACTCGTAAAACTGTAGCGTAACTTTTATTTATGAAAGGAGAGAGGACCATATTATCAAACCTTAGCAACAAATTTATCGCCACTTTATCGGCAGCAAATTGCCGCTAAAGTGGCCATAGTAGGTTTGATAATATGGTCTATTGAATTCCAATCAAAGCTGATGTTAGATGTGAAGGACATCTAACATGAGCTTCGATTGGAATTCCATAGAGCATATTATCAAACCCATTGTCACCACTTTAGCGACACTTTCCTGCCGATGAAGAGGCGATAATTTTGTCGCCCAGTCTTCATATTATGGCCCAGAGTGTGTAGTATACTGCAGCTTCTCTAAAATGTATAATTACCTCTGAGCAGTGTCAACAGATAGCTTACAACAGTCTGACAAACAGATAGACAACCTTATTACACCACTTTTGAGTCACTTTTAACATGGGTAAAGTGATGCAAGGAGCTAGTAAATGTACGTCTGACTTTTCAAGAAAAAATCTCAACTCCAGACTCTGCAACACAGTTCTAATGTTTTCTCTCTCTCTCACTCTCTGTGACATCAATTCTCTTTCTCTCTTAAACTTAGACAATGCTGTCTGATCGGACGTGTAGAAGAATTGTTGAAGTGAAGTTGTGAAGTCTACTTCCTTATGTGTTTGGCCGCAAGGTTTATACAACGGTAGGCACAGAGGCCTAGATCTACAAATCCGTCACAGGAATGCATTAGAAATAATTTGGCGTAACGGGCGTTAGTAACGTAGTAGGCACTTCCATATTGACACCACTTGAAGGCGGCACTATAACAAGTAAAATGTACCAGGTACACTGCACTCGTAAAACTGTAGTGTTAGCTTTATTTGTGAAACGAGAGAGGGCCATATTATCAAGCCTTGGTGACTAAATTATCGCCACTTTATCGGCAGAAAACTGCAGCTAAAGTGGCCATAATAGGTTTGATAATATGCTCTATTGAATTCCAATCGAAGCTTATGTTAGATGTGAAGGACATCTAACATGAGCTTCGATTGGAATTCCATAGAGCATATTATCAAACCCATTATCGCCACTTTAGCGACACTTTCCTGCGGATATACTGGTGATAATTTTGTCGCCCAGGCTTGATATTATGACCCATAGTGCGTAGTGTACAGCACCTTCTCTGTAAAATCTATAATTACCTCCGAGCAGTGACAACAGATAGGTTACAACAGTCTGACAATCAGATACACAACCTTATTACGCCACTTTTGAGTCACTGTTAGCATGGGTAAAGTGATGCAAGGAGCTAGTTAATCTACATCTGACTTTTCAAGAAAAAATCTCAACTCCAGACTCTGCAACTCAATTTTAATGTTGTTTTCTCTCTCTTTCTCTCTCTTACTCTCAGTGGCATCACTTCTCTTTCTCTCTTAAACTTAGACACTGCTGTCTTGGACGTGTAGACGTGTAGAAGAATTGTTCAGAAAAAGTTGTGACACCAACTACCTGAAATGTTTACCAGCAAGGTTTATACAACGGTAAGCACAGAGGCCTAGATCTACAAAGCCTTCATAGGAATGCTTTAGCTGCAGTTTCCTGCTGCTGAAATGGCGATAATTTTATCGCAGTTCTTGATAATATGCCCCGTAATGCTTCAGCTCATTTACTCACATCTACATAATTCTAAACTCTAATTTTCTTTTTTCTTTTGCAGATTACCAATCGGACACATTTTGGAATCCATTTCACAATTTGTTTATAACATTGTTTAAGTCATTTTTCCAGTTCTAATATAGTTATAATTGAGTTTTGTTTATATTTATTGTTTAATAAAAAAAACTACATTCTTCTTTTATTTTGTGGGGGAGGGGTATGACGGCCCACAATAAAAATAATGTTGAAATACTATAGTAAGGTATTAAAGACTAGGATTGAAAACTACTGAGTTCTAATTAACAGATATAATAAAAACAACTGTGAGAAACTACAAAAATGGCAATGGACGGAGTACGTAATCGATGTTTGGCGCCTCGGCACTACCTTTCAAATAAATATATAAAAATTATGACTATTAATACTGTACAAAAGTACAGCAGCGGATGACACACACAAACCGGGAAAAGAAAGCAACAGATTTACTAACTGATATAAAGAAAGGTTTGCTTGTTGAACTTGAAAAAAAGAAAACGTGGGTTTCGAAATGACGCTGAACATGCAAAGAGAGTACAAATGCTACACCAAAAAAAAGGAAAGCTTTACATACTACCATAGAAATGAAGGAGCATATTATCAACAAAAGGCGATACATTATTTATTGACAGGAAACTGCAGATAAAGCGGCGATAATCTGCTTGATAATAGGCCCTTGTAACCTCCCATAGCATTCCAGGTTCTGGTCCTAACCTGGGCTCATATGATTATTCACAAGGGCATATTATCAAGCCCATTATCGCCGCTTTATCTACAGTTTCCTGCCGATAAAAGCAACGATAATGTATCGCCTTTTGTGGATAATATGGCTCATTGCTCTTTTTTTGACCAGTAAACTTAGGTGCATATTATCAAAGACCGGTGTTACAATTATCGCCATTTTATTTGCAAGAAACTGCCGATTAAAAGGCGATAATGACCATGATAATACAGCTTTGTTATTTCCCATAGAAGCCCATGTTAACACCAGAACATAGGCTTCTAAGGCATTTAACAAGGACATATTATTAAGCCCACCCAACTAACAATAATAAAAAACCATAGGCCCTTGTAAATTCCCATAGCAGCCCATGTTCTGATGTTAACCTGGGCTGCTATTGTTATACACAAGGGCATATTATCCAGCCCATTATCGCCTCTTTATTGGCAGTTTCCTGCCAATAAAAGCGACAATAATGTATCGCCTTTTGTTGATAATATGGCCCATTGCTCTTTTTTTTGACCAGTAAACTTAGGTGCATATTATCAAGGACTGGTGTTAAAATTATCGCCGTTTTATTGGCAGGAAACTGCCGATAAAACGGCGATAACGAGCTTCATAATACGGCCTTGTTATTTCCCATAGAAGCCCATGTTAACACCAGAAAATAGGCTTCTATGGGAATTTACAAGGACGTGAGTGCAGCACGTTCCTGTTATGCTGTGCCTTCAACTCCCATAATGCGTGTCCCATAGTATCATTGGAGCAGTCCCATACAGGGCATGGCATTTAAAGGATGGAAAAGGACAAGATTCACTTACCTCAATGTGGAGTTTCTTAACAGGATTGAGGGCGGAATCAGCTGGCAGGGGGTTCATTTTAGGACCTTTACACGGATGCAGTGATAAGTGCGCTGAAATGTTTGACTGAAATAAATGCACTTCAACTCCCATAATGCGTGTCCCATAGTCTCATTGGAGCAGTCCCATACAGGGCGTGGCATTTAAAGGATGCAAGGGAGTGAGTGCAGCACGTTCCTGTTATGCTGTGCCTTTGCTAAAGATTCAATTCGAAACGCGTCAGGCCATTGACAGGCTGCAACATTTTTAACCTGCTGAGCGGATGCTGCCCATACCTAGAGGAAGGCCGGTAACCTTCTTGGACACTCGTGTGCTACTCATGGGCTTATCAGTGTTTTGGAATATATATATATATATATATATATATATATATATATATATATATATATATATATATATATATATATATATCACACTGAGGAAAAGAATTGCCAATCCAGAAATTATTTTAATCGGTCCTGTAACACATTTCGACTGCAAAACAGTTTTGTTCACACACAGTGTCAGACGTGAAGCATGTTTACATACCCTGATCAGACTCAATAACTGATGCTTCATACAAATTATTGTCAATTAGCCATGCATGTGGTGGCCATCTTAGAACATATAAAGTAAATACAAGATGTATATAACATTAAACCCATTCAGGTCCTGAGTGTAAAATGTCGGTACACAAAATCATTGCAACTCAACATAATGAAATGTGAGCAGGTATATGGTACCCCACAATGTCAAAAGTAAAGTATGTTTACATGTTTTAATCCCCAGAATTGAAAGGACAAAATAGTGTCAGTTTGTTTGGCGGCCCTCTTATAGCACATTGGGTATATATGAGCTGTATATGTATTTAAAAACATTAAGCAAATTCAAAGTCCTGAGAATTCATATGGGAGCCTAAAATCACTGCCATTTCTCACAGTGGTATATATCTGAGCAATCTTATGATACCCCAATGGACAATCTAAGAGGTATAAGAGATTTTTTTAAAACTGCAATGCATTATCTCGTGCACACGAATGCATAAGCAGCCATCTAGTACCCAAACCAGGTAATCAGAGAAATAGATACACAAAAGCTCTGCAGGTAACAGGAGGTCTTCTTGGCCCCAAAGGACATTTATTATAAACAATGGGGTATTCCCAAATGGTCCCCGGACCTGGGTATCGGTTATTGTAAAGAAACAATGGTCCTGGATCAGTTATTCAAGGAAGAGTTAGATTAACAGAATTATTAACGTATTTGAGCTTACATTAATCAGCTCACAAACGTCAGTAAATCGTGAAAATTAAAACAAACAGATGTGCAGAAAAACCAATAAGTATCATTACAATTTATTTATTTAGTCATTTAAAGGAGCAATCACTGGAGGGTCAAGAAGGTAGGAGAATGTTCTTGGGAACGTGTAAGAAAGAGTGCTCTAGTGTATATATAGGAGTCAAGAGAGCTCAAAGTGTGCAGAAAAGTAAAGGGCATATATTTACAAGAATGTACAGAACAGATATACAATAACCAGTTAGATGTAACCTGGCCACATGCAAATTATTCATTTGAATTATATTTTCTAAAGTTGTAGAGAGAGTTTCCTTAAGGCTGTAAACAGGGGTAATTGGGAAGGGGAAATTGGTCCAGGTTAGGTGGGGGGTAGCGTTGATGTTTCGATCGGCTTATCAGCAAACAAGGAACTTTAATACCACAGCCATGCGGATCTTCCTCAGGACAAAGGGACAGGTGAAGTGACCCTCAACAATCTTGCAATGCTCTATTGGAGTCAAAAATCTGGTTACACCAATGCCTGTAAAATGGCAAGGGCCAACTAAGGACAAATCCCGTTATTCAGTAGATACAAACCATGACAGTGGTGCCCAGACCATCTATGGAACATACTATTCAGGCCTGTATGTGTGGCAAGAGTTTTCTAAATGAATCAGGCAATCCGAGGCACAGAGTAATTTATACAACTGGAGACGATCTGATCGACGTTCTTACTCCATCGCGGTAGATCGACTCCAGCCATATAAATTATATATATATATATATATATAGCTTGAAATCCTTTCCAATTGAAAAAGATGAGAGGCCACACGGGGAACATGGAACAAACAGCCGTTTAATTCAGAGGTCCCGGACTTGGCGAATGCATTTCGGCAAAAGTGCCTTCTTCAGCGCCTCACCCCTTAACAACTAACTTCCCAGAAACCTCCTGTTAAATGTCCAAAGGCATAGTGTTCCCTCCCCCATGCAGTCAGCACAGCCAATTGAAGTCCGTTTTGAATGTCGCGGACCTCAAATCCCAGCATGCAGTATTCTGGCATTGCAAGGTAGCTGGTGTGGCGGAGTAGAGAATGATGTGGTCTTCTGCCCAATCAGGTAGGTGTGGTGGTTGAAGGACGATTGAACGTCGCGGTGCATGTTCTGTGTCCCCGCTTGTCTGCAGCGCCTCTCCTCTCAGGTCAGGTCAGAAGCCAGGGCAGTCAAATTTGAGACAGTTCGCCCCGTCGAGATAAAATACCTCAGCCAACTTCCTCCAAGCTGAGAATCCTGGCGGCCTTCTGGGTATATCGATCCCTCGATTCTTGAACGCTGCGGGCAGCGCGGGTGCCAGTTGAAACCCAGTGTCACTTATCGCTGCAGGGCCAACTCTTCTGCACGTCTGGCTGCACAGTATATATAGCTTGAAATCCTTTCCAATTGAAAAAGATGAGAGGCCACACGGGGAACATGGAACAAACAGCCGTTTAATTCAGAGGTCCCGGACTTGGCGAATGCATTTCGGCAAACGTGCCTTCTTCAGCGCCTTACCCCTTAACAACTAACTTCCCAGAAACCTCCTGTTAAATGTCCAAAGGCATAGTGTTCCCTCCCCCATGCAGTCAGCACAGCCAATTGAAGTCAGTTTTGAATGTCGCGGACCTCAAATCCCAGCATGCAGTATTCTGGATTTGCAAGGTAGCTGGTGTGGCAGAGTAGAGAATGATGTGGTCTTCTGCCCAATCAGGTAGGTGTGGTGGTTGAAGGATGATTGAACGTCGCGGTGCATGTTCTGTGTCCCCGCTTGTCTGCAGCGCCTCTCCTTTCAGGTCAGGTCAGAAGCCAGGGCAGTCAAATTCGAGACAGTTCGCCCCGTCGAGATAAAATACCTCAGCCAACATCCTCCAAGCTGAGAATCCTGGCGGCCTTCTGGGTATATCGATCCCTCGATTCTTGAATGCTGCGGGCAGCGCGGGTGCCAGTTAAAACCCAGTGTCACTTATCGCTGCAGGGCCAACTCTTCTGCGCGTCTGGCTGCGCAGTATATATAGCTTGAAATCCTTTCCAATTGAAAAAGATGAGAGGCCACACGGGGAACATGGAACAAACAGCCGTTTAATTCAGAGGTCCTGGACTTGGCGAATGCATTTCGGCAAACGTGCCTACTTCAGCGCCTTACCCCTTAACAACTAACTTCCCAGAAACCTCCTGTTAAATGTCCAAAGGCATAGTGTTCCCTCCCCCATGCAGTCAGCAGAGCCAATTGAAGTCCGTTTTGAATGTCGCGGACCTCAAATCCCAGCATGCAGTATTCTGGCATTGCAAGGTAGCTTGTGTGGCGGAGTAGAGAATGATGTGGTCTTCTGCCCGATCAGGTAGGTGTGGTGGTTGAAGGACGATTGAACGTCGCGGTGCATGTTCTGTGTCCCCTCTTGTCTGCAGCGCCTCTCCTCTCAGGTCAGGTCAGAAGCCAGGGCAGTCAAATTCGAGACAGTTGGCCCCGTCCAGATAAAATACCTCAGCCAACTTCCTCCAAGCTGAGAATCCTGGCGGCCTTCTGGGTATATCGATCCCTCAATTCTTGAACGCTGCGGGCAGCGCGGGTGCCAGTTAAAACCCAGTGTCACTTATCGCTGCAGGGCCAACTCTTCTGCACGTCTGGCTGCGCAGTATATATAGCTTGAAATCCTTTCCAATTGAAAAAGATGAGAGGCCACACGGGGAACATGGAACAAACAGCCGTTTAATTCAGAGGTCCCGGACTTGGCGAATGCATTTCGGCAAACGTGCCTTCTTCAGCGCCTTACCCCTGAACAACTAACTTACCAGAAACCTCCTGTTAAATGTCCAAAGGCATAGTGTTCCCTCCCCCATGCAGTCAGTACAGCCAATTGAAGTCCGTTTTGAATGTCGCGGACCTCAAATCCCAGCATGCAGTATTCTGGCATTGCAAGGTAGCTGGTGTGGCGGAGTAGAGAATGATGTGGTCTTCTGCCCAATCAGGTAGGTGTGGTGGTTGAAGGACGATTGAACATCGCAGTGCATGTTCTGTGTCCCCTCTTGTCTGCAGTGCCTCTCCTCTCAGGTCAGGTCAGAAGCCAGGGCAGTCAAATTCGAGACAGGTCGCCCCGTCGAGATAAAATACCTCAGCCAACTTCAGGCCTGTATGTGTGGCAAGAGTTTTCTAAATGAATCAGGCAATCCGAGGCACAGAGTAATTTATACAACTGGAGATGATCTGATCGACGTTCTTACTCCATCGCGGTAGATCGACTCCAGCCATATAAATGATATATATATATATATACACTTTGAAAGAATGAATTTTCATTCGTTTCAACAAATGTATTTTACAATTATTTTTTGCACTTTGTATTTTACGTACCACACTTTGATAATGAGGAAGAAAGACGCAAAATAGTATTCTTTCTATGTCCATTTGTATGCACTGGCACTTTAAAAGGAGGTGTACTCCACGACACTGTTGTCATGTGATCAAGGCAGGGATCTGCCGAAACGCGTCGTGGCTGACATGGTTGCACTTTGAAGCTAAATAAAAAAGACAAGCACGAAAACTGGGTCTACCTCGTCTTTGCTGGTGTGTGGCTGTAGTCTTCTTGTGGGGACGGAGGCGAGCTCTTGCAATATATATATATATATATATATATATATATATATATATATATATATATATATATATATATATATATATATATATATATATATATATATATATATATATATATGCAGAAAAGCCTCCAGGAAGGCCAATAGTATCATCCTGTGGAAGTGCTTTAGAAAACACTTCGAAATACGTAGATTATTTTCTACAACCTTTGGTACAAGCACTTCCATCATTTGTTCGTGACACTGGCGATTTCTGAAGACAAATCAATGACATTGAATGGTCTCCTAACTATCTCATGCTGGGCTTAGATGTGTGCAGTCTGTACACTAGCATTCCGCAACATCTGGGTCTAGATGCCAGTAGACAGTCCTTCAACAACAGGCAATTATGTTTTCTCCAACATACCGAGATGTTACTCAAGATGATTGAGATGTGCTTGAGTAACAATTTCTTCCTCTTTGATAACACCATCTTTAGGCAGACCCAGGGGACGTGATGGGGACCAGCTTCGCCCCCAGCTTTGCAGGTATTTACCTGGGCTGGTGGGAGGAGCAGGTAGTCCAGAACATCGGGCTATTTAAAGACCACGCCGTCCTCTGGTTACGTTACATCGATGACATCTTTTGTGTGTGGAGTGGCACTGAAGCACAAGCAACTGAATTTGTGCAAAGTCTCAACAATAACCAGTTGAACCTCCAATTCACACATCAGATCAGCAATGTGACCATGGAGTTTCTGGACCTCAAATTGGAGGTGAGCGGCAGTACCATTGTGAGCTCGCTGTTTAGGAAAACCACGGCTGGCAACAGCTTGCTACATGCCGGCAGTTGCCATCCCCGCAACCTCATTGACAGCATACCGTTTGGCGAGCTACTCAGAGTCCGTAGAAATTGTAGTACAACTGATAGATTTGAAAAAGAAAAAACTATCATGAAAGAAAGATTTTTGTCACGAGGCTACAGCCTCAAGGTTGTCGATAAAGCCATCACCAGAGTTGAAACACTTAATCGACAAGACCTGTTGTTTCCCAAACCTATTGAACCTAAATTGGAACAGACAGTGAGATTCATCACCACATACAGTACTCATGCGTGGGAAGTCAAGAGAAGTCTGGGTAAATTTTGGGAAGTTCTTAAAACTGACAATGATCTCAAAGACTACATAGGAGAGCACCCATCCCTTACATTTTGCAAACCAAGGGCACTTCGAGATCACTTGTGTAGCAATATGATACCCACCCCCAAAAAAGACAATGCTGTCAGAGGTTTCTTTACATGCAATCAATGTAAGGCCTGTAAATTCAGTAGTAGTGCAAAGGCCATCAAATTTAACAGTAACAACAATCCATGGGTCATACAAAAACATTTGAACTGTAACACTGAATATGCTGTCTATGCTTTGAAATGTCCATGTTCTAAATACTACATTAGTAGTACCATCCACAAGAGCAAAAAGCGAGTATTGGAACATTTAAGAGCCATTGGAAAAAATGATAAAACCTATCCTGTAGCACAGCATTTCCAAGAGCATCACAAAAGTAATGCCAATCTCTTGAAATTTGTCGTAATTGATTGTGTCCCCCAAAGCCAAAGAGGAGGTAATAGGCTTCTGGAACTTAGAAAGCTAGAGTCCAAATTTATAATACGTTTCAACACCATGGTGCCCCAAGGGTTTAACATGGACGAGGAATTGTCAGTACACCTACATTAATGTCGAACTATTTGTCATGCTGTTTTTTTGCCCTAATACCTTCTGCATGTTGTTTCAGAAATTTTGTGTGTTTTCTAAAAATGTGAAGTTTCCTCCATTATGAGGATTTTAATTGGACTTTGCCTTTATCATTGTCTTAGGTGTTGCAAGTACTCATTCAACATTGACTGATGAGAATTCAACCTTGGCATCCTACAGTGCACCAGCCCACTGGGGCTTTAAACAGAGACTGTTCTTTCATTTGAGTGATTAATGTCAGGCATGATCAATAATTAACTTGGATTTAGCCCACTTGGGCATTATTTTTGTTCAGTCCCCTTGACACTTATTTTGGTAGCCCACTCGGGCAACACGTTGTGATAGCTATGCTTTACCAGCTTTATTTGCAGTGTTCTGATAGCACCTTAAATTAGCCTCGAGTATGCGGTAACCCGCGTAGCCTGGGGGTTTGAGCGACTGCTTATTATTTTCTCCCGGTCGGAGGGCAGGGGTTCGATTCCACCCGCACCGGAGGAGGTGCATGTATCATGTTTATTTTGATTATATTTCGACACTTGGTTACATTACCTCAAGTACTGAATTAACTTGTCTTATATGGTTTTGAACGGATTTGCTTTACCAGCATTCATGTTTAGCATTGTCTTAGACCCGTGGCTTAACTTTCACGCGAGGTCGTTGATAAACACGAAATCATGCATTTAAATTCTGACAAATGGTGCACCTAATTTAAATTTAAATGGGTAAACAGCCGAATATATTACATGTGATTTACAGTCATTTAAATAATAGTACAAACACTATTTTAAAATTGTACAAAGGCAAAGTATTTTGTTTATGTTTTTATCACGTGACATTTTTTTTACTTTATTATTCACACTGTGATACACAAAGTTGCCCGTGAAGAAGGAGTAGGCTTACTCCGAAACGCGTCGGACGTTGTATCAGCATTAAACTGCACCATTGATTGAGGCCACGGCTCCTGTGTCGTTCTTTCCGAAACTGGTAGTAGGAGGACGCGGGTGAAGCGTGTTGATTTGAAGGGGGTGGCTACCCCTGCCGTGAGCCCGCCGAGATCGAGGCAAGGGTTCAGCTACATTTTTGTGTCCATATATATATATATATATATATATTTCACAAAAAGTTGCCCTGAAGCATGAGACACCCACTACAGCGTATTCAGATCTTTTATTCTCCGAGGTAGCAGGAACACCAACAGTTTCTCATAGCAGTATCTTGGTCCCAAACATGTTTCAAGCTTCACAGCTCTTGTTCACTGGGGTTTCACGGTGGAGAGATTGCTTGGTTTGGCGCCGTATTTGCAGCGCGTAATATATACAAATCGCCATGACGGGCGTAGCCAAGTTGCACTCTGGTCGTTGTAGTTGTCAGTCTGTAGTAGCTTGCAACTATTCCTCCACTTTAACTTTTTTGATAGATTTGCTGAGTCGAAAAACCAGGTTTTCATGCCAGTATTAGCGCAGGAGCACGATCCTCGCTGTTTCCCCCTTTGACGCCGTTTTTCAACTTCCCATAGCGTCCAGGAGCCGCCTTGCTACGCGGCGGGGTTGTCTCGCGACCAGAGTCCAGCTGCATTTAATTCACAAAAAGTTGCCCTGAAGCATGAGACACCCACTACAGTGTATTCAGATCTTTTATTCTCCGAGGTAGCAGGAACACCAACAGTTTCTCATAGCAGTATCTTGGTCCCAAACATGTTTCAAGCTTCACAGCTCTTGTTCACTGGGGTTTCACGGTGGAGAGATTGCTTGGTTTGGCGCCGTATTTGCAGCGCGTAATATATACAAATCGCCATGATGGGCGTAGCAAAGTTGCACTCTGGTCGTTGTAGTTGTCAGTCTGTAGTAGCTTGCAACTATTCCTCCACTTTAACTTTTTTGATAGATTTGCTGAGTCGAAAAACCAGGTTTTCATGCCAGTATTAGCCCAGGAGCACGATCCTCGCTGTTTCCCCCTTTGACGCCGTTTTTCAACTTCCCATAGCGTCCAGGAGCCGCCTTGCTACGCGGCGGGGTTGTCTCGCGACCAGAGGCCAGCTGCATTTAATTCACAAAAAGTTGCCCTGAAGCATGACACACCCACTACAGTGTATTCAGATCTTTTATTCTCCGAGGTAGCAGGAACACCAACAGTTTCTCATAGCAGTATCTTGGTCCCAAACATGTTTCAAGCTTCACAGCTCTTGTTCACAGGGGTTTCACGGTGGAGAGATTGCTTGGTTTGGCGCCGTATTTGCAGCGCATAATAAATACAAATCGCCATGATGGGCGTGGCCAAGTTGCACTCTGGTCTTTGTAGTTGTCAGTCTGTAGTAGCTTGCAACTATTCCTCCACATCGACACCAAGCTATTAGATTTGAACGAGTTGATCAAAAGAGTTCAATCTAAAACCACAATCAACCCACCAAGCTGCACAAGTTTCTCTAATATTGATAAACTATCATTTTAACCAGAGGTAATGATTGAGACCTTAACTGACATAAAATCTGTAAATAATTCCCATAGAGCAGCTTGGGTAGTAGCAAGCGGGGAAAGAAAAAATCAAGACCGTGAGATATTGGAAAAAACCCAATCGGTGGTTATTCCCAATAGCACAATGGCTTCAAACATCCCACTTAATTACTTTAAGGACTCAAATGACCAGATTACACAGCAAGTGGGAGGAGTACCTATGCCCCGGCAAGATGAAATGCAGCAGAGCACAACTAGAGGGCCGGCTACCATTGTGGGTAGCGGGGAGTTTATATGTAACAAACAACAGTCCGCTAAACAAAGAAGGAAAATGAAGAGAAAAGGGAGAAAAAAAATGGGCCTTATAAAAACATACTTCCCACAAGTAAATAAATCACCGATGGAAGCAGAGAAAGAACAAAGTCTTATCAAGGGCGAACAAAGGGAAATGCCCAGGGAAAGCCCCTTAAACTCTCCCACGCTTATAAACCCAGAGGCAACATCAGCCAAGAAAAAAACAACTGTAGATGATCGAGGGGCGATAAACAATAGTATAAAAAAAACCTCCGAATCAAGACAATGGGGCCACAAATCGCGGGCAACCCGGGGGCACAGTCAACTGGAGGAATGAACCCTTGGGGTACAGTGATCTGCACCGCCTCACCAGCAAGAAAAAACGAATCCAATATAACTTTTGATAAGGATTCCTTGATCCAGAGAAAGCAAAACCCATGTTCATCACGAAGCACAGTTCTCGAACCAACTCCGGGCCTAAGGCAGGACATCAACAACTACGATCCCTGTGATCCAATTGCCAACTCCGGACAACTGACGCAAAGAGAGCAAGTGCCCCTGGATTATAGAAACTGCAATAATACAGCACGGGCATCAACTGCCATCTTGGGCCCGCCGGCCCATGGGGAGTCAAGACCTCAAGAATATAACAATTGCAATAGCGCAGAACGGGCATCAAACCCCGAACAGCAGCAGGAGGTTATCAACCATGAAGAGTCTAAGATAATACTCCTCATTCCAGATTATAGATCTAAAGGCCGCGAGGATACGTCAAACAGAAGGAACATCTTACATGTCCTGAACTCGATTGCATCTCTAGCTATGCTAACCACACAAGATCTGAAGGCTGTCAAATGTATCACACTTAAACAACTATCAGAGCAGGAAATAACAAAAACAACCTGGAACTCCGGAGAACTAGTGAAAAAAATCTTAAGAGAGGAAACTCAACTAAAAGCATGGGGGATTCGAATCAAATCGTTTTACAACCCAGGCTATCCAGCCCTATTACTCCGCAATCCTCAAGAAAATACTAACTTGAGTTTGAGTAATCGTTACCCAGTCATTCCTACAAAATGTATACTGAGAGGAGCACGGGGAATCTCAACTGAACGAAAGACAGGGGCACTCCTTCTGCAAAAGACTATTAATCTTCCGACACAAAACCTAGAATGGGACTGAATTGCAAAAACAATTAATTTTAGACAGCTGCATCAATGACAATCTATAGAGCAAAACGGCACCACCCCAAACACAAATCGTCTGCTTAAATTGTGTTCCTGGAACATCAACGGACTAGGGGCAAAAATTACCAACAAGGATCTACTGATATATTTTCGGCAGTACGATTTAATACTGTTACAAGAAACCTGGTCAGCAGAACCGTTCCACCTTCAAGGCTTCACAACATTCCACCTCCCAGTAAGGAGAACCTCAAAATTTGGCCATGAAAAAGGCGGTCTAACGATATACACCTCGATTCAAACAATAAACCACGCAAAAGAGCTGTTAAATAAAAATACTCAAGGAAATGAAAACGGGATTATTGCAGTCCAGCTAGAAATATTAACACCGGGCTCCAACAGGCAAGAACTAATCGTGGTTAATACTTATCTGCACCCAAAAGGAAAAAAAAATGGTGCTACCACCCTGGTGACGGAATTGAACAAATTAATAACGGAAGTGGACAACCCGAACCTCATTGTCTCAGGAGACTTTAACATGTTCCTATCAAAGTCTACAGGGAAGAACTATCCAATGGAAGATTACTTGTATGTCAGGGGGATTCCATCTCTGGAAGTGTGCCCTTGGGGCAAACAAACAAAGATATCAAAAAATGTATTAGAAGACCTAACTAATTTGGGCCTGATTTTGGTAAATGGGCGAACGCCGGGGGATTGTCCCCAAGCAGCAACCTTCTATAATTCGACTACATCATCAGCGATCGATTATACCTTCTTGTCTCTTTCACTGTTCTCATTAGTACAAGACTTTAAAATCGGAACATCGGACTGCAGCGACCACCTTCCGCAAGAACTGACACTAAGGGCACAAGGAACAGCGCTAACATTTCCAGCAAATGGTCTAAACTCAAGGACTTCAGTAAAACGCAACAGAATTAAGTGCAATACTAGCGACCCAGAACGATTAATGCAAGAAGCAAAGATGAGCTGGGAAAGTGCTGCTGAGTTGAACGATAACAAAATACTCGCCTGGGAGTTCTTTTTGAAATCCTTCGGCCCAATGAACACCAAGCACCATTTCGTTAAAGAATCTGACCCATAGCCATTTGGAAAAAAAACATCGTCCGGCCCGAGAAGTTACCCAAAAAATCACCCTCAATCTCCTTTAACCCCTGATTTATTGGCAATAAAAACAGCCATCAACAGCACACTCCGTGATTTGCGGAAAGATGGGAGTGATAATGGTTTAGTGACCAAATTGAGATCACTAAAATGCACTAAGAACAAAATTCTGTGGCGAATCAAACAAGAAGCCGCGGAAAAAACTTGGGCAAAGCTACTTTATGATTCAAAAAACAACAACAGTGCAAGATTCTGGAACACTGTAAATAAAATAGATAATCTAAATGCCCCCGGAATAAATTCCCACATCACAGAGGCAAGCTGGGTAAATTATTTGTTCAAACACCTTAACGATGTAGAGCCAAGCAAAGGCCATCGAAAACCCGAACTCTGTAAGTCGACTGCGATGGCTTTAAAGCCTACAGATGTGGACACTTAATTCCCAGGTTCGATTGAGCAACTGAAGGGACGAATTGCGAAAGGACGGAAGGAGGGAGCCCCAGGCCCAAACGGAATTCCACCCATCAGCAATAAACAAGACCCAAAGTATTGGGCCGAACAACTACTCCCGCTCTTTGTTGACTCCTGGAGGGTTGAACAATTTCCATCCTCCTGGAGAGGCTCAATAATAGCGCCAATCTATAAAAAAGGCAAGAAGAACGAGGCTAAGAACTACAGACTCATAGCCCTTATAGATATAGAGGCAAAATACTTTTCAGGGCTACTCTTGGAAGAACTAACCTCCTGGGCATCAGATAAACAACTAATCCCTATCAACCAAACTGGATTCCAAAAAGATCTAGGTATCTCAACGAACCTTCTAGCCCTCTCCCTGCTGATAGATGCCGCTATTAAAAATAAAAAAATCATTATATGCGTGCTATATTGATTACTCGGCTGCCTTTGATAGCATAGACAGAGGGAAATTGTGGTCAAAACTTTCAAAGTGGGAGGTGGACTCCAAGCTCCTCAATTTACTGATCTTACTGCATTCAGACACCTAGGTCCAAATAAAATTGGGGGCCGGCAACTATCTATCCAAAGAAATTCCGACCACAAAAGGGATGAAACAGGGTTGCGTTCTTGCGCCGACACTGTTCAACCTTTTTATGTCCGACCTTTCCAAAGAACTGGACGACGGCAACCATCATGCCCCAAAGCTAGGGGGCTTTACATTATCGAATTTATTATAGCAGACGATCTGATACTAATTAGTCACACCCCAGTAGGCCTACAACATCTTATTAACACAACTAGCTCATTCTCTGAAAAAAACGGCCTGTCCATAAATACGGAAAAATCGAAGGTGATGGTTTTTAATCAAAATCAAAAAAGCAAACGTTCCAATGGTCGCTGCGTGATCTCAAAATGGAAACAGTTAAAGACTACAAATATCTGGGGATAAGCTTTGATTCCAACGGCTCATTCCAGCGACATGCAATAACAATAAAAAACAGATGGATTTCACTGGCCATCGCTTTAAAAAATATCAAGAACAAAATAGCGGGCCCAAATCTAATCCCTTTGCTGGATATACTTCGTGCAAAACTGCTACCATCACTAACTTATGGCTGTGAATGCATGAGAGGGAGAGATGAAGACATTTTAGATAAAACGGTTAGCAAAACGCTCCGAATACTCTTTTCACTCCCTCCTTACACTTCCCCAGCACAGTTAAGACTGTAGTTTGGTCTACAGAAGCAGCAAATTGCACGCAAGGGCGCATATGCAAAATGCTGGTACAAAGTTAAGCACGCTGTAATAGACTCCCTGAATGCCCACCTTTGGAAAGAGCTGGAGACAAACAAGGGATCCTCTGCAATGGCCTTCCTCCAAGCAGCTATAAAATGCCTTGCATTAAAAGACCTTTGGGAGTCGAGCTGTTCACATTAGTGCTTCAAGAGCTTGGTCAACAAATCAGTGAAAATTCTCTCCATGAAGGAAGATAAAGCAGCGTTAACCAGGAGAACACCTGGGTGGTTCATAATCCAAAGCTACACCAGCGCTTCACCCCAACCATACCTCAGTACCAGCTTTTCAAGGAAGGCAAAGGAAGAATTCCTGCGGCTGAGGATGGGAGTAATCCCGTCAAAAGTCCATCTTCTCCCATGGAAACGCCTGGAATCCAACTCCAACTGTAGGCTTTGCGATAATCCAAATGAGGACATTTTACACTTGTTATGCAGCTGTAAAGCCCTAGACAGTGCCCGAAGGAGCCTACTAATTCAGCTCTGGAATCAATACGGTGTGCGAACTCGCAGACAAGCCTTGCTGATCAGCTTTAAAGGAGAAAATATCCAACTGGCCTGTCGACTAGTGCGCTTCATGAAAACAGTTAATATGATCCAAAATCCTGAGACCAGCAATTGAATTAGACTCATAAAGACCCGCTCCTGTACCTTGAGAAAAATCTTTTTCAACCAACAAAAACCTAGTAAATGCTGAACGGTCTCTTTTTTTTAAACATTTGCAACTCATTGTACCATTTTTGTATAGATTTATCGGCTATCCTTTGAATTCTCTTTTATCGATTTTAACTGCTTTTTTGCAAAACTCATGACTGTGAAATTCTTCTTGTATTTTTTTTTATATAAAGTGTTATTGCAAAGATTTTTATTAATCATGCAATAAAGTAAATAAAATAAATAAAGTAAAGAAATTTGCATGCAATAAATTGCAAAAATGAAATACTTTGTTCGAGTGCAGTACTTTCCTAGAACAGGAACCTTTGATGTGGCTATATATATATATATATATATATATATATATATATATATATATATATATATATATATATATATATATATATATATATATATATATATATATATATATATATATAAACTACTGGCAGTCGCCAGTTGGTTTTTATGGTTAGGACCTATTATCCATAGGTAATCCGCAACATTCTATTGCCAATAACTTTGCCGCCAATTAATGAATCTTGATGAAATTTTCAAAACGTTTGGCCAGCTCCGGTCGGCTCTTATCCTGAAAGTCTCGGGATGATTTGGCAAGCGGGGGCTGAGAAAAAAGTGGGGTCCCAAAACATGTTTTCCCCATGCAATTTCCCATAGGACCTTTAGCCGCAGCTACAGCCTGCACTTCTGAACGGAATTACTCCAAATTTGGCAAAGAGGTGGTCTTCAGTTCAGACTTGTGCCTCTTCCTTAAATGGTGTCAATCTGTTAAGTAGTTACTTAGAAAATTACAGCTAAAAGTACAAATATATCTATGGCCGCGGTGGATCTGCGCATCCTGCGAGCAGCCTGAATGCATCCTCCCGATCATGAGCACTAATGCTAATTGGCTGTCAAGTTGTTGTCAACATTTGAAACTAGGAACTGTTGGCAGCCATTTTGTGCCTCGGTAGAAGCGAGGCTAAATAATTCTGTGGAATATGTGTGCAAAATGTATAAAGGGGGCAGAGTAGAAATACCCTGACCCTCTAGACCTGCTTAGGGGGTCCCAGAAGGACTCCCAGGTTCCCAAATGTATTTTTATTTTTTTTTAAACTCGCTAAGTGTGTGCAGGGTGCGTGGATTCTGCCGTGAAAAAAATAGAACAGAACTTCTTTTATAATTAGCCCCCTGGCAGCCAAATCCCGGGGGCAAAATAATAGATTTGAAGGGGCCCCAGAGGGGCCCCCCAGCCCCGGGGACCGCCACCCCGGGGGGTTATAAAATAAATTGTTGGGAGGGGATCAAAAACCCCTCCCAGTATAATTTGTAAGAGGGGCTCAACGGCCCCCCAAGCCCCGGGGACCACCACCCCCCGGGGCTTTATAAATTGTGGGAGGGGGCTTTGCGGCCCCCCTCCTGGAGCTCTCAAGGACCCTGGGGACCGCCACACCTCAGTGCTGGTTCCTGCAGTGTCCCGGGGTGCCCACCCCAGGACACTGCTGTTTGCTATGAGAGGGCGGGAGTCTCCCTCCCCCCCATAGCAAACATGGTTTGGATTTTGAAAGAGAGAGGAGGGAAACCTGCTCTCTCTTTCAAAATCCAAACCAGATTGCGTTTCCACACGGGGAGCTGCATGTTAGCAGCTCCCCATGTGGAAAAACAATGCCGTCTCCTGAAGGACGCGGGGAGCCGGCTGGGAGCTTGGGAGCATTGGGGCTCCCCCCACAGTTGCCAATGTTTTTTATAAGCCCTGGGGGATGGGGTCTATGGGATAATAACAATTAGTGATAGGGGCTATTTTTTTACGTTAAAATTAGGATTCATGCTCCCAGTATGGAGCTCAGTTCGGCCCCCTGGTGTGCATGCATTGGATGCACGGCTCCTAACCCATAGGTGGCGCGACTCCAGCACGTGTGGTGCACGACTTGTACGCGTTGGCTGCACGACTTCGGCGCATTGGTTGCGCAACTCCAAGCCAAAGAAGAAATAATATTTTTCAGATAAACTTCAAGCTTATGTGTTTAGTTCTTAGGTGGCTCTAAAAAGAGCCCTTGTGTTTATTGAGAGATTTTAGTACCTACAAGTAAGTACTGATGCAGAGTCTAAAGTTTATGAGGAGGACTCTGTTTCCCTCATCTGTAAAATGTACACCATCTCTCCTATAGATGCCATCCATAGTGAAACACTGATTGTTGTGGTAAATGGACCCAATTCTACAGTCTCGGAGAAAAGCAGAAACAGATTTATTCACATGTTTCCTAGCTTTCTCAATCTGTGGACAAAATTGATTGGACCAGTTCCTTTTCTGCCTTTGGCATATGTTAGAATAGACAAAGGTAGTTTGGGGGAAAACCAACAACAATTCTCTAAAGGTGTCCTTCATAAGCATTTCCAGACCTACCCCAGTCAAAGTGCCTTGGTCATTGCCACAACAGTGCACAATTATGAGGTCAGGGTGTTGGAGTTGCAAAAAGGATTTAACCAATGGCATCAATTGATGGCACTTTAACCCTCTCTGTCCAATCCATTTAATGTCTACATTTGGTAAACCTAGGTCTTTGTGAATTCCTTTGTTTCCTGCATACCTTTGGCTCTAAAAAATATAGCTGTGTCCCACAATCCACACTCTAAGCATCTTGAAGGGAGGTCTGGATGCACTCAGATGGTGTCTGTAAATGAAATGGCAGTTTGAAAAGTAAGATTTTTCTAAAATGGTGGATAAGATGCAGTTTTGAAAAAAGAAAAGAAATGGTTGGTTGTTTGGAAACATTCTACACTGAAAACTAGGGTGCATGTTTCTGTTTTTTAAAAGCATGATTCTCATTGGTTAACACAATCTGATTGAAAGGAACATTACATAGGATAAGCTGATATGTTGAAAGGTCAAGCACACTTGATGTTTTGATTAGCAACATTGTGTGATGAACTTTGACCAGTGTGCTCAGTTAAGTCTTCCATGAACTGTTTCTATGGTAACAGGCAGAAGGCAGATTTGGGGTAGGGTTCATATTTATGTCATTTATAAAGGGTTGAAATGTGTAACTAATAGAAATGTGTGTTTGCTTTTGAATTAATATGGGAAGCAATGTGATTTGATAGTTGCATGTATATGTGTAGAAAATGAAAGGGAAACTTTACCATTCTTTGGTTTTGCCTACAGGTGTACAGAACAGAGATTCTGTATAAGAAAATCTGGTGTGTGACTGACATACTTCTTGATTTGAAAGGTGAGTTATTAATTTGTGAGGGGATGTATGTGGTGCATTTTTAATTTAATCAAATGTGTTTCTCCTGCTAAAGTGCAGGAACTACTTTTTTCTATCCTGGCGGCCTTCTGGGTATATCGATCCCTCAATTCTTGAACGCTGCGGGCAGCGCGGGTGCCAGTTAAAACCCAGTGTCACTTATCGCTGCAGGGCCAACTCTTCTGCACGTCTGGCTGCGCAGTATATATAGCTTGAAATCCTTTCCAATTGAAAAAGATGAGAGGCCACACGGGGAACATGGAACAAACAGCCGTTTAATTCAGAGGTCCCGGACTTGGCGAATGCATTTCGGCAAACGTGCCTTCTTCAGCGCCTTACCCCTGAACAACTAACTTACCAGAAACCTCCTGTTAAATGTCCAAAGGCATAGTGTTCCCTCCCCCATGCAGTCAGCACAGCCAATTGAAGTCCGTTTTGAATGTCGCGGACCTCAAATCCCAGCATGCAGTATTCTGGCATTGCAAGGTAGCTGGTGTGGCGGAGTAGAGAATGATGTGGTCTTCTGCCCAATCAGGTAGGTGTGGTGGTTGAAGGACGATTGAACATCGCGGTGCATGTTCTGTGTCCCCTCTTGTCTGCAGTGCCTCTCCTCTCAGGTCAGGTCAGAAGCCAGGGCAGTCAAATTCGAGACAGGTCGCCCCGTCGAGATAAAATACCTCAGCCAACTTCAGGCCTGTATGTGTGGCAAGAGTTTTCTAAATGAATCAGGCAATCCGAGGCACAGAGTAATTTATACAACTGGAGATGATCTGATCGACGTTCTTACTCCATCGCGGTAGATCGACTCCAGCCATATAAATTATATATATATATATATATATATATATATATATATATATATATATATATATATATATATATATATATATATATATATATATATATAATATATATATATATATATATGCAGAAAAGCCTCCAGGAAGGCCAATAGTATCATCCTGTGGAAGTGCTTTAGAAAACACTTCGAAATACGTAGATTATTTTCTACAACCTTTGGTACAAGCACTTCCATCATTTGTTCGTGACACTGGCGATTTCTGAAGACAAATCAATGACATTGAATGGTCTCCTAACTATCTCATGCTGGGCTTAGATGTGTGCAGTCTGTACACTAGCATTCCGCAACATCTGGGTCTAGATGCCTGTAGACAGTCCTTCAACAACAGGCAATTATGTTTTCTCCAACATACCGAGATGTTACTCAAGATGATTGAGATGTGCTTGAGTAACAATTTCTTCCTCTTTGATAACACCATCTTTAGGCAGACCCAGGGGACGGTGATGGGGACCTGCTTCGCCCCCAGCTTTGCAGGTATTTACCTGGGCTGGTGGGAGGAGCAGGTAGTCCAGAACATCGGGCTATTTAAAGACCACGCCGTCCTCTGGTTACGTTACATCGATGACATCTTTTGTGTGTGGAGTGGCACTGAAGCACAAGCAACTGAATTTGTGCAAAGTCTCAACAATAACCAGTTGAACCTCCAATTCACACATCAGATCAGCAATGTGACCATGGAGTTTCTGGACCTCAAATTGGAGGTGAGCGACAGTACCATTGTGAGCTCGCTGTTTAGGAAAACCACGGCTGGCAACAGCTTGCTACATGCCGGCAGTTGCCATCCCCGCAACCTCATTGACAGCATACCGTTTGGCGAGCTACTCAGAGTCCGTAGAAATTGTAGTACAACTGATAGATTTGAAAAAGAAAAAACTATCATGAAAGAAAGATTTTTGTCACGAGGCTACAGCCTCAAGGTTGTCGATAAAGCCATCACCAGAGTTGAAACACTTAATCGACAAGACCTGTTGTTTCCCAAACCTATTGAACCTAAATTGGAACAGACAGTGAGATTCATCACCACATACAGTACTCATGCGTGGGAAGTCAAGAGAAGTCTGGGTAAATTTTGGGAAGTTCTTAAAACTGACAATGATCTCAAAGACTGCATAGGACAGCACCCATCCCTTACATTTCGCAAACCAAGGGCACTTCGAGATCACTTGTGTAGCAATATGATACCCACCCCCAAAAAAGACAATGCTGTCAGAGGTTTCTTTACATGCAATCAATGTAAGGCCTGTAAATTCAGTAGTAGTGCAAAGGCCATCAAATTTAACAGTAACAACAATCCATGGGTCATACAAAAACATTTGAACTGTAACACTGAATATGCTGTCTATGCTTTGAAATGTCCATGTTCTAAATACTACATTAGTAGTACCATCCACAAGAGCAAAAAGCGAGTATTGGAACATTTAAGAGCCATTGGAAAAAATGATAAAACCTATCCTGTAGCACAGCATTTCCAAGAGCATCACAAAAGTAATGCCAATCTCTTGAAATTTGTCGTAATTGATTGTGTCCCCCAAAGCCAAAGAGGAGGTAATAGGCTTCTGGAACTTAGAAAGCTAGAGTCCAAATTTATAATACGTTTCAACACCATGGTGCCCCAAGGGTTTAACATGGACGAGGAATTGTCAGTACACCTACATTAATGTCGAACTATTTGTCATGCTGTTTTTTTGCCCTAATACCTTCTGCATGTTGTTTCAGAAATTTTGTGTGTTTTCTAAAAATGTGAAGTTTCCTCCATTATGAGGATTTTAATTGGACTTTGCCTTTATCATTGTATTAGGTGTTGCAAGTACTCATTCAACATTGACTGATGAGAATTCAACCTTGGCATCCTACAGTGCACCAGCCCACTGGGGCTTTAAACAGAGACTGTTCTTTCATTTGAGTGATTAATGTCAGGCATGATCAATAATTAACTTGGATTTAGCCCACTTGGGCATTATTTTTGTTCAGTCCCCTTGACACTTATTTTGGTAGCCCACTCGGGCAACACGTTGTGATAGCTATGCTTTACCAGCTTTATTTGCAGTGTTCTGATAGCACCTTAAATTAGCCTCGAGTATGCGGTAACCCGCGTAGCCTGGGGGTTTGAGCGACTGCTTATTATTTTCTCCCGGTCGGAGGGCAGGGGTTCGATTCCACCCGCACCGGAGGAGGTGCATGTATCATGTTTATTTTGATTATATTTCGACACTTGGTTACATTACCTCAAGTACTGAATTAACTTGTCTTATATGGTTTTGAACGGATTTGCTTTACCAGCATTCATGTTTAGCATTGTCTTAGACCCGTGGCTTAACTTTCACGCGAGGTCGTTGATAAATACGAAATCATGCATTTAAATTCTGACAAATGGTGCACCTAATTTAAATTTAAATGGGTAAACAGCCGAATATATTACATGTGATTTACAGTCATTTAAATAATAGTACAAACACTATTTGAAAATTGTACAAAGGCAAAGTATTTTGTTTATGTTTTTATCACGTGACATTTTTTTTACTTTATTATTCACACTGTGATACACAAAGTTGCCCGTGAAGAAGGAGTAGGCTTACTCCGAAACGCGTCGGACGTTGTATCAGCATTAAACTGCACCATTGATTGAGGCCACGGCTCCTGTGTCTTTCTTTCCGAAACTGGTAGTAGGAGGACGCGGGTGAAGCGTGTTGATTTGAAGGGGGTGGCTACCCCTGCTGTGAGCCCGCCGAGATCGAGGCAAGGGTTCAGCTACATTTTTGTGTCCATATATATATATATATATATATTTCACAAAAAGTTGCCCTGAAGCATGAGACACCCACTACAGCGTATTCAGATCTTTTATTCTCCGAGGTAGCAGGAACACCAACAGTTTCTCATAGCAGTATCTTGGTCCCAAACATGTTTCAAGCTTCACAGCTCTTGTTCACTGGGGTTTCACGGTGGAGAGATTGCTTGGTTTGGCGCCGTATTTGCAGCGCGTAATATATACAAATCGCCATGACGGGCGTAGCCAAGTTGCACTCTGGTCGTTGTAGTTGTCAGTCTGTAGTAGCTTGCAACTATTCCTCCACTTTAACTTTTTTGATAGATTTGCTGAGTCGAAAAACCAGGTTTTCATGCCAGTATTAGCGCAGGAGCACGATCCTCGCTGTTTCCCCCTTTGACGCCGTTTTTCAACTTCCCATAGCGTCCAGGAGCCGCCTTGCTACGCGGCGGGGTTGTCTCGCGACCAGAGGCCAGCTGCATTTAATTCACAAAAAGTTGCCCTGAAGCATGAGACACCCACTACAGTGTATTCAGATCTTTTATTCTCCGAGGTAGCAGGAACACCAACAGTTTCTCATAGCAGTATCTTGGTCCCAAACATGTTTCAAGCTTCACAGCTCTTGTTCACTGGGGTTTCACGGTGGAGAGATTGCTTGGTTTGGCGCCGTATTTGCAGCGCGTAATATATACAAATCGCCATGATGGGCGTAGCAAAGTTGCACTCTGGTCGTTGTAGTTGTCAGTCTGTAGTAGCTTGCAACTATTCCTCCACTTTAACTTTTTTGATAGATTTGCTGAGTCGAAAAACCAGGTTTTCATGCCAGTATTAGCCCAGGAGCACGATCCTCGCTGTTTCCCCCTTTGACGCCGTTTTTCAACTTCCCATAGCGTCCAGGAGCCGCCTTGCTACGCGGCGGGGTTGTCTCGCGACCAGAGGCCAGCTGCATTTAATTCACAAAAAGTTGCCCTGAAGCATGACACACCCACTACAGTGTATTCAGATCTTTTATTCTCCGAGGTAGCAGGAACACCAACAGTTTCTCATAGCAGTATCTTGGTCCCAAACATGTTTCAAGCTTCACAGCTCTTGTTCACAGGGGTTTCACGGTGGAGAGATTGCTTGGTTTGGCGCCGTATTTGCAGCGCATAATAAATACAAATCGCCATGATGGGCGTGGCCAAGTTGCACTCTGGTCTTTGTAGTTGTCAGTCTGTAGTAGCTTGCAACTATTCCTCCACATCGACACCAAGCTATTAGATTTGAACGAGTTGATCAAAAGAGTTCAATCTAAAACCACAATCAACCCACCAAGCTGCACAAGTTTCTCTATTATTGATAAACTATCATTTTAACCAGAGGTAATGATTGAGACCTTAACTGACATAAAATCTGTAAATAATTCCCATAGAGCAGCTTGGGTAGTAGCAAGCGGGGAAAGAAAAAATCAAGACCGTGAGATATTGGAAAAAACCCAATCGGTGGTTATTCCCAATAGCACAATGGCTTCAAACATCCCACTTAATTACTTTAAGGACTCAAATGACCAGATTACACAGCAAGTGGGAGGAGTACCTATGCCCCGGCAAGATGAAATGCAGCAGAGCACAACTAGAGGGCCGGCTACCATTGTGGATAGCGGGGAGTTTATATGTAACAAACAACAGTCCGCTAAACAAAGAAGGAAAATGAAGAGAAAAGGGAGAAAAAAAATGGGCCTTATAAAAACATACTTCCCACAAGTAAATAAATCACCGATGGAAGCAGAGAAAGAACAAAGTCTTATCAAGGGCGAACAAAGGGAAATGCCCAGGGAAAGCCCCTTAAACTCTCCCACGCTTATAAACCCAGAGGCAACATCAGCCAAGAAAAAAACAACTGTAGATGATCGAGGGGCAATAAACAATAGTATAAAAAAAACCTCCACATCAAGACAATGGGGCCACAAATCGCGGGCAACCCGGGGGCACAGTCAACTGGAGGAATGAACCCTTGGGGTACAGTGATCTGCACCGCCTCACCAGCAAGAAAAAACGAATCCAATATAACTTTTGATAAGGATTCCTTGATCCAGAGAAAGCAAAACCCATGTTCATCACGAAGCACAGTTCTCGAACCAACTCCGGGCCTAAGGCAGGACATCAACAACTACGATCCCTGTGATCCAATTGCCAACTCCGGACAACTGACGCAAAGAGAGCAAGTGCCCCTGGATTATAGAAACTGCAATAATACAGCACGGGCATCAACTGCCATCTTGGGCCCGCCGGCCCATGGGGAGTCAAGACCTCAAGAATATAACAATTGCAATAGCGCAGAACGGGCATCAAACCCCGAACAGCAGCAGGAGGTTATCAACCATGAAGAGTCTAAGATAATACTCCTCATTCCAGATTATAGATCTAAAGGCCGCGAGGATACGTCAAACAGAAGGAACATCTTACATGTCCTGAACTCGATTGCATCTCTAGCTATGCTAACCACACAAGATCTGAAGGCTGTCAAATGTATCACACTTAAACAACTATCAGAGCAGGAAATAACAAAAACAACCTGGAACTCCGGAGAACTAGTGAAAAAAATCTTAAGAGAGGAAACTCAACTAAAAGCATGGGGGATTCGAATCAAATCGTTTTACAACCCAGGCTATCCAGCCCTATTACTCCGCAATCCTCAAGAAAATACTAACTTGAGTTTGAGTAATCGTTACCCAGTCATTCCTACAAAATGTATACTGAGAGGAGCACGGGGAATCTCAACTGAACGAAAGACAGGGGCACTCCTTCTGCAAAAGACTATTGATCTTCCGACACAAAACCTAGAATGGGACTGAATTGCAAAAACAATTAATTTTAGACAGCAGCATCAATGACAATCTATAGAGCAAAACGGCACCACCCCAAACACAAATCGTCTGCTTAAATTGTGTTCCTGGAACATCAACGGACTAGGGGCAAAAATTACCAACAAGGATCTACTGATATATTTTCGGCAGTACGATTTAATACTGTTACAAGAAACCTGGTCAGCAGAACCGTTCCACCTTCAAGGCTTCACAACATTCCACCTCCCAGTAAGGAGAACCTCAAAATTTGGCCATGAAAAAGGCGGTCTAACGATATACACCTCGATTCAAACAATAAACCACGCAAAAGAGCTGTTAAATAAAAATACTCAAGGAAATGAAAACGGGATTATTGCAGTCCAGCTAGAAATATTAACACCGGGCTCCAACAGGCAAGAACTAATCGTGGTTAATACTTATCTGCACCCAAAAGGAAAAAAAAATGGTGCTACCACCCTGGTGACGGAATTGAACAAATTAATAACGGAAGTGGACAACCCGAACCTCATTGTCTCAGGAGACTTTAACATGTTCCTATCAAAGTCTACAGGGAAGAACTATCCAATGGAAGATTACTTGTATGTCAGGGGGATTCCATCTCTGGAAGTGTGCCCTTGGGGCAAACAAACAAAGATATCAAAAAATGTATTAGAAGACCTAACTAATTTGGGCCTGATTTTGGTAAATGGGCGAACGCCGGGGGATTGTCCCCAAGCAGCAACCTTCTATAATTCGACTACATCATCAGCGATCGATTATACCTTCTTGTCTCTTTCACTGTTCTCATTAGTACAAGACTTTAAAATCGGAACATCGGACTGCAGCGACCACCTTCCGCAAGAACTGACACTAAGGGCACAAGGAACAGCGCTAACATTTCCAGCAAATGGTCTAAACTCAAGGACTTCAGTAAAACGCAACAGAATTAAGTGCAATACTAGCGACCCAGAACGATTAATGCAAGAAGCAAAGATGAGCTGGGAAAGTGCTGCTGAGTTGAACGATAACAAAATACTCGCCTGGGAGTTCTTTTTGAAATCCTTCGGCCCAATGAACACCAAGCACCATTTCGTTAAAGAATCTGACCCATGGCCATTTGGAAAAAAAACATCGTCCGGCCCGAGAAGTTACCCAAAAAATCACCCTCAATCTCCTTTAACCCCTGATTTATTGGCAATAAAAACAGCCATCAACAGCACACTCCGTGATTTGCGGAAAGATGGGAGTGATAATGGTTTAGTGACCAAATTGAGATCACTAAAATGCACTAAGAACAAAATTCTGTGGCGAATCAAACAAGAAGCCGCGGAAAAAACTTGGGCAAAGCTACTTTATGATTCAAAAAACAACAACAGTGCAAGATTCTGGAACACTGTAAATAAAATAGATAATCTAAATGCCCCCGGAATAAATTCCCACATCACAGAGGCAAGCTGGGTAAATTATTTGTTCAAACACCTTAACGATGTAGAGCCAAGCAAAGGCCATCGAAAACCCGAACTCTGTAAGTCGACTGCGATGGCTTTAAAGCCTACAGATGTGGACACTAAATTCCCAGGTTCGATTGAGCAACTGAAGGGACGAATTGCGAAAGGACGGAAGGAGGGAGCCCCAGGCCCAAACGGAATTCCACCCATCAGCAATAAACAAGACCCAAAGTATTGGGCCGAACAACTACTCCCGCTCTTTGTTGACTCCTGGAGGGTTGAACAATTTCCATCCTCCTGGAGAGGCTCAATAATAGCGCCAATCTATAAAAAAGGCAAGAAGAACGAGGCTAAGAACTACAGACTCATAGCCCTTATAGATATAGAGGCAAAATACTTTTCAGGGCTACTCTTGGAAGAACTAACCTCCTGGGCATCAGATAAACAACTAATCCCTATCAACCAAACTGGATTCCAAAAAGATCTAGGTATCTCAACGAACCTTCTAGCCCTCTCCCTGCTGATAGATGCCGCTATTAAAAATAAAAAAATCATTATATGCGTGCTATATTGATTACTCGGCTGCCTTTGATAGCATAGACAGAGGGAAATTGTGGTCAAAACTTTCAAAGTGGGAGGTGGACTCCAAGCTCCTCAATTTACTGATCTTACTGCATTCAGACACCTAGGTCCAAATAAAATTGGGGGCCGGCAACTATCTATCCAAAGAAATTCCGACCACAAAAGGGATGAAACAGGGTTGCGTTCTTGCGCCGACACTGTTCAACCTTTTTATGTCCGACCTTTCCAAAGAACTGGACGACGGCAACCATCATGCCCCAAAGCTAGGGGGCTTTACATTATCGAATTTATTATACGCAGACGATCTGATACTAATTAGTCACACCCCAGTAGGCCTACAACATCTTATTAACACAACTAGCTCATTCTCTGAAAAAAACGGCCTGTCCATAAATACGGAAAAATCGAAGGTGATGGTTTTTAATCAAAATCAAAAAAGCAAACGTTCCAATGGTCGCTGCGTGATCTCAAAATGGAAACAGTTAAAGACTACAAATATCTGGGGATAAGCTTTGATTCCAACGGCTCATTCCAGCGACATGCAATAACAATAAAAAACAGATGGATTTCACTGGCCATCGCTTTAAAAAATATCAAGAACAAAATAGCGGGCCCAAATCTAATCCCTTTGCTGGATATACTTCGTGCAAAACTGCTACCATCACTAACTTATGGCTGTGAATGCATGAGAGGGAGAGATGAAGACATTTTAGATAAAATGGTTAGCAAAACGCTCCGAATACTCTTTTCACTCCCTCCTTACACTTCCCCAGCACAGTTAAGACTGTAGTTTGGTCTACAGAAGCAGCAAATTGCACGCAAGGGCGCATATGCAAAATGCTGGTACAAAGTTAAGCACGCTGTAATAGACTCCCTGAATGCCCACCTTTGGAAAGAGCTGGAGACAAACAAGGGATCCTCTGCAATGGCCTTCCTCCAAGCAGCTATAAAATGCCTTGCATTAAAAGACCTTTGGGAGTCGAGCTGTTCACATTAGTGCTTCAAGAGCTTGGTCAACAAATCAGTGAAAATTCTCTCCATGAAGGAAGATAAAGCAGCGTTAACCAGGAGAACACCTGGGTGGTTCATAATCCAAAGCTACACCAGCGCTTCACCCCAACCATACCTCAGTACCAGCTTTTCAAGGAAGGCAAAGGAAGAATTCCTGCGGCTGAGGATGGGAGTAATCCCGTCAAAAGTCCATCTTCTCCCATGGAAACGCCTGGAATCCAACTCCAACTGTAGGCTTTGCGATAATCCAAATGAGGACATTTTACACTTGTTATGCAGCTGTAAAGCCCTAGACAGTGCCCGAAGGAGCCTACTAATTCAGCTCTGGAATCAATACGGTGTGCGAACTCGCAGACAAGCCTTGCTGATCAGCTTTAAAGGAGAAAATATCCAACTGGCCTGTCGACTAGTGCGCTTCATGAAAACAGTTAATATGATCCAAAATCCTGAGACCAGCAATTGAATTAGACTCATAAAGACCCGCTCCTGTACCTTGAGAAAAATCTTTTTCAACCAACAAAAACCTAGTAAATGCTTTTTTTTAAACATTTGCAACTCATTGTACCATTTTTGTATAGATTTATCGGCTATCCTTTGAATTCTCTTTTATCGATTTTAACTGCTTTTTTGCAAAACTCATGACTGTGAAATTCTTCTTGTATTTTTTTTTATATAAAGTGTTATTGCAAAGATTTTTATTAATCATGCAATAAAGTAAATAAAATAAATAAAGTAAAGAAATTTGCATGCAATAAATTGCAAAAATGAAATACTTTGTTCGAGTGCAGTACTTTCCTAGAACAGGAACCTTTGATGTGGCTATATATATATATATATATATATATATATATATATATATATATATATATATATATATATATATATATATATATATATATATATATATATATATATATATATATATATATATATATATATATATATATATATATATATATATATATATATATATATATATATATATATATATATATATATATATTACCTACTGGCGATAGCCAGTAGGTATATATAGTTAGGATTTTTTTCCTATGGGATTTTTGAAAATTCTATGTCGAATAACTTTGGCTTATGAGGACAGAATTGGCTGAAATTTTCAGGAAAATGGAACATTTTGTTTCTGAGCAGCCCCTGAAAATTTGGGGGGTTTTCGTCAAGGGGGGGCCGAGAAAAAAGGGGGGTCCCAAAACGTGTTTTTTCCATGCAATTTTCCATAGGGCGGTTGGCCTCACTTTTAGCCTGAACGGCTGAATGGATTTACACCAAACTTGGCAAAATTGTAGGGACTGGTAGCCCGATGTGCCTTTGCTATGTCTCAAGATATAGGCTCCAGTGGTTTTTACGAAAATTAACTTTGAAAAATATAAATTGGGCTACATTGGGCTATATATATGTTGGAGCCCAAATGTAGCCCAATGTAGCCCAATGTAGCCCAATGTAGCCCAAAGATGGCCACCAGAGACAAAAAACCAAATGTAGCCCAAATATCAGCCAGATGTAGCCCAACTATAGCCCAATGACAGATTGTCCCAGAGTGTTCTAAAGAACAACTAGAGTGCTAACAGTCCTACTTGTTACAAAGGTATGGCACACCTGAAGCCATCTTGATTGGAATAAAGTGGTAACTCTTAAAACATTTAATTTAAAAAGGAACAAAATGAGGGGGTTCATTTTGCCATAGAAAGCATGATTAGCGAATATATGACGAAATCCCGCATACCATCAGTCCGCAAAAAAAATCCCGCATGTACTATTAGGCCGCAAATTAAAATAACGAAAACATTTAGAACGAATATGCCTTTAGCATACACTAAACAACTAAACTACCCTAAACCCTAAAACACTACCTCCAGCATGACCCTACACTACACAAACAGTACAACACTACCCTAAACCCTAAAACACTACCCCCAGCATGACCCTACACTACACAAACACTACAACACTACCCTAAACCCTAAAACACTACCCCCAGCATGACCCTACACTACACAAACACTACAACACTACCCTAAACCCTAAAACACTACCCCCAGCATGACCCTACACTACACAAACACTACAACACTACCCTAAACCCTAAAACACTACCCCCAGCATGACCCTACACTACGCAAACACTACAACACTACCCAAAACCCTAAAACACTACACCCCAGCATGACCCTACACTACGCAAACACTACAACACTACCCTAAACCCTAAAACACTACCCCCAGCATGACCCTACACTACACAAACACTACAACACAACCCTAAACCCTAAAACACTACCCCCAGCATGACCCTACACTACGCAAACACTACAACACAACCCTAAACCCTAAAACACTACCCCCAGCATGACCCTACACTACGCAAACACTACAACACTAACCTAAATCCTAAAACACTACCCCCAGCATGACCCTACACTACGCAAACACTACAACACTACCCAAAACCCTACAACACTACACCCCAGCATGACCCTACACTACGCAAACACTACAACACTACCCTAAACCCTAAAACACTACCCCCAGCATGACCCTACAGTACGCAAACACTACAACACTACCCAAAACCCTAAAACACTACACCCCAGCATGACCCTACACTACGCAAACACTACAACACTACCCTAAACCCTAAAACACTACCCCAGCATGATCCTACACTACGCAAACACTACAACACTACCCTAAACCCTAAAACACTACCCCCAGCATGACCCTACACTACGCAAACACTACAACACTACCCTAAACCCTAAAACACTACCCCCAGCATGACCCTACACTACGCAAACACTACAACACTACCCTAAACCCTAAAACACTACCCCCAGCATGACCCTACACTACGCAAACACTACAACACTACCCTAAACCCTAAAACACTACCCTCAGCATGACCCTACACTACGCAAACACTACAACACTACCCAAAACCCTAAAACACTACCCCCCAGCATGACCCTACACTACGCAAACACTACAACACTACCCAAAACCCTAAAACACTACCCCCAGCATGACCCTACACTACGCAAACACTACAACACTACCCTAAATCCTAAAACACTACCCCCAGCATGACCCTACACTACGCAAACACTACAACACTACCCAAAACCCTAAAACACTACACCCCAGCATGACCCTACACTACGCAAACACTACAACACTACCCTAAACCCTAAAACACTACCCCCAGCATGACCCTACACTACGCAAACACTGCAACACTACCCAAAACCCTAAAACACTACACCCCAGCATGACCCTACACTACGCAAACACTACAACACTACCCTAAACCCTAAAACACTACCCCCAGCATGACCCTACACTACGCAAACACTACAACACTACCCTAAACCCTAAAACACTACCCCCAGCATGACCCTACACTACGCAAACACTACAACACTACCCTAAACCCTAAAACACTACCCCCAGCATGACCCTACACTACGCAAACACTACAACACTACCCTAAACTCTAAAACACTACCCCCAGCATGACCCTACACTACGCAAACACTACAACACTACCCAAAACCCTAAAACACTACCCCCAGCATGACCCTACACTACGCAAACACTACAACACTACCCAAAACCCTAAAACACTACCCCCCAGCATGACCCTACACTACGCAAACACTACAACACTACCCAAAACCCTAAAACACTACCCCCAGCATGACCCTACACTACGCAAACACTACAACACTACCCAAAACCCTAAAACACTACCCCCAGCATGACCCTACACTACGCAAACACTACAACACTACCCAAAACCCTAAAACACTACACCCCAGCATGACCCTACACTACGCAAACACTACAACACTACCCTAAACCCTAAAACACTACACCCCAGCATGACCCTACACTACGCAAACACTACAACACTACCCAAAACCCTAAAACACTACCCCCAGCATGACCCTACACTACGCAAACACTACAACACTATCCTAAACCCTAAAACACTACGCCCAGCATGACCCTACACTACGCAAACACTACAACACTACCCTAAACCCTAAAACACTAGCCCCAGCATGACCCTACACTACGCAAACACTACAACACAACCCTAAACCCTAAAACACTACCCCCAGCATGACCCTACACTACGCAAACACTACAACACTACCCTGAACCCTAAAACACTACCCCCAGCATGACCCTACACTACGCAAACACTACAACACAACCCTAAACCCTAAAACACTACCCCCAGCATGACCCTACACTAAACAACCACCACAACTCTACACTACACTAACACAACACTACACTACACAACACTACACTACACTACACAATCACTAACCCACGAAAAAATTAACACAAACCCACTTACCTCTCTCGTCATCGTGGTTTTCACAACGCAAATGCATTTACCATACATGCCTTTAAAACGTAATTCTTTGTAAAGGCATGCGCGATAAATGCACATGCGTTTTGAAAAAATGCAGGATAATGGTATGCGAGCTCAATGACCTTGCGGGATAATGGTATGCGGACTGAAAGTCTGCGGTATAAAAAATGCGGGAAAATGGCTGCAAACCATGATTAGCAGCAGACTTCCCTGGTGAGCACTAGCTTTACTACAGTGATCTAATGAGCAACTAGAGTGCTAACATTCAGAATTTATGGCAAATGTGTGACACATCTGAATGCCTTCTTGATAGAACCAAAGTAAACAAGCATTGAAAATGCAATAGATCTCGCCCTCGTTTAAGTTAAAGCCATTCTGTTTGTAATGAGGTGGCTTTTTAGCTTTGCTTTTATTAGTGTTTTTAAAACTTTCATGTAAATAACATGCATATGTATGCATATATGTATATGTATGCATGCATTTATATTTATATAGATATGCAGATTACATATGTTTATATATGTATATTACCTACTGGCGATAGCCAGTGGGTATATATAGTTAGGATTTTTTCTCTATGGGATTTCTGAAAATTCTATGTCTAATAACTTTGGCGTTTGTGGACGGAATTGGCTGAAATTTTCAGGAAAATGGCACATTTTTTTTCTGAGCAGCCCCTGAAAATTTGGTGGGGTTTCGTCAAGGGGGGGCCGAGAACAAAGGGGGGTCCCAAAACGCGTTTTTCCCATTCATTTTTCCATAGGGCGGTTGGACTCACTTTTAGCTCGAACGGCTGAATAGATTTACATGAAACTTGGCAAAATTGTAGATATGGTTTGCCCGACGTGCCTTTGCTATGTCTCAATATATGTGCTCCAGTGGATTTTGAGAAATTAACGTTTAAAAAAATATATATATCTGTGACAGCGCTCCGGTTAGCGCCCCGGTTCGCGTACCTGACGCGTAACGGAACTTCGCGAAGCGAATCTGATTGGCTCTCCGGTGTCTGTCAACATTCTAAACAAACCGGAGCGGCCGCCATCTTGTCTCTCGGTACGATCGAGAGACAAGATGTGGTGAAAAACGAAGGGGGAAATGAAGGAAAGGGGGCAAGGTAGACCACTCCTGACCCCCTAGGATTGATGAGGGGGATATTAAAGTGCCCCGCGGGGCAAAAAATTTTGCGATTTTACGCCGTAGAGGCGCGTCCCGGTACGCGAACCGGGCAGCTCACCGGGCAGCTAACCGGGCAGCTAACCGGCAGCGTAGCTGTCAACATTGTAAACAGTCCGGAGCGGCCGCCATCTTGTCTCTCGGTAGGTTCGAGAGACAAGATGTGGTGAAAAAAGAAGGGGGAAATGAAGGAAAGGGGGCAAGGTAAACCCCTCCTGACCCCCTAGGATTTATGAGGGGGATATTAAAGTCCCCCGCGATTTTTCGCAGTAGAGGCGCTTCCCGGTACGCGAACCGGGCAGCTAACCGGCAGCGTAACGGGAGTCCGCCATCTTGTGTTTTTGGAGCGTCCGTAACAAGGGTAAACCAAGAGAAACAGTAAAAAAAAAATTAAGGGAATAGATTTCCAGCAAACTTGGCAAAATTGAAGGGACTGTTTGTTTGATGTGCCTTTGCAAGGCCTCAAGATATGTGCACGTGTGGATTTTGTCTAATTAAGGTTAAAAAAAATATATATATCTGTAAGCGTGCTCCGGCACGCTTACGTTACGGGTTTTGTTTGCGCTGCAGAACCGATACGTCACGGTTATGCGACGCGTCATGAGGCGTCTCACGTGGCTACGTGATACGTCACGTAATAAAGAATATATTTTACAGCTATAGATATTAGCTTTTAAAAAACCAATGAAATTCACTGAAAAAACCATAGGTTATAGACCATATATAGTTAGGAATTTGCATTTACAAAACCTTGAAAATTCACTGAAAAAACCATAGGTTAGAGACCATATATAGTTAGCTGGACATTTTATTGACAAAAAACCAATGAAATTCCATATATAGTTAGTTGCACTAACTATATATCGCGCACCCGCAATCCACTGCTGATGATGTCACATATTACATCATTCATGACATGGTCAGTGACATCACTGATGACATCACTGATGACATCTCAAATGACATCACTGATGACATCACTGATGACATCTCAAATGACATCAGTGATGACATCATGACACACCAATACCAGTTACTACATACGCACTCACTGATTCCTACGTCTACACACACATTCACTCATTCACCCATACAATCACTCATACATACAGTCACTCATTATTACACTATCATATACACTCATACACCTATGCAGACACTCACACACTGCCACTCATCCATGGAGTTACTCACACACCTAGTCAGTCCTGTAAAGAATCAATCACACTTCCATTTCCTCATCTATACAGTTAAACACAGAACACCATACTTCAGTGACATCACTGATGACATCACTGATGACATCTCAAATGACATCACTGATGACATCTCAAATGACATCACTGATGACATCATGACACACCAATACCAGTTACTACATACGCACTCACTGATTCCTACGTCTACACACACATTCACTCATTCACCCATACAATCACTCATACATACAGTCACTCATTATTACAACACTATCATATGCACTCATACACCTAGTCAGTCCTGTGAAGAATCAATCACACTTCGATTTCCTCATCTATACAGTTAAACACAGAACACCATACTTTTCACACATATACTAACACATACTTACTCTCTTATACAATCACTGATACAAGTACACATTGATATGCACAGAGTCACACACCTCCCAGCCAGCCACACACACACTCAGTCTTCCATACATCCACTCATTCTTCAATATGTAAAACATATTTAAACTTTACAAAAACACACAGACACTAGATGATGTCATCAGTGATGTCATTTGAGATGTCATCAGTGATGTCATCAGTGATGTCATTTGAGATGTCATCAGTGATGTCATCAGTGATGTCACTGACCATGTCATGAATGATGTAATATGTGACATCATCAGCAGTGGATTGCGGGTGCGCGATATATAGTTAGTGCAACTAACTATATATGGAATTTAATTGGTTTTTTGTCAATAAAATGTCCAGCTAACTATATATGGTCTCTAACCTATGGTTTTTTCAGTGAATTTTCAAGGTTTTGTAAATGCAAATTCCTAACTATATATGGTCTATAACCTATGGTTTTTTCAGTGAATATATATATATATATATATATATATATATATATATATATATATATATATATATATATATATATATATATATATATATATAAACTACTGGCAGTCGCCAGTTGGTTTTTATGGTTAGGACCTATTATCCATAGGTAATCCGCAACATTCTATTGCCAATAACTTTGCCGCCAATTAATGAATCTTGATGAAATTTTCAAAACGTTTGGCCAGCTCCGGTCGGCTCTTATCCTGAAAGTCTCGGGATGATTTGGCAAGCGGGGGCTGAGAAAAAAGTGGGGTCCCAAAACATGTTTTCCCCATGCAATTTCCCATAGGACCTTTAGCCGCAGCTACAGCCTGCACTGCTGAACGGAATTACTCCAAATTTGGCAAAGAGGTGGTCTTCAGTTCAGACTTGTGCCTCTTCCTTAAATGGTGTCAATCTGTTAAGTAGTTACTTAGAAAATTACAGCTAAAAGTACAAATATATCTATGGCCGCGGTGGATCTGCGCATCCTGCGAGCAGCCTGAATGCATCCTCCCGATCATGAGCACTAATGCTAATTGGCTGTCAAGTTGTTGTCAACATTTGAAACTAGGAACTGTTGGCAGCCATTTTGTGCCTCGGTAGAAGCGAGGCTAAATAATTCTGTGGAATATGTGTGCAAAATGTATAAAGGGGGCAGAGTAGAAATTCCCTGACCCTCTAGACCTGCTTAGGGGGTCCCAGAAGGACTCCCAGGTTCCCAAATGTATTTTTATTTTTTTTTAAACTCGCTAAGTGTGTGCAGGGTGCGTGGATTCTGCCGTAAAAAAAATAGAACAGAACTTCTTTTATAATTAGCCCCCTGGCAGCCAAATCCCGGGGGCAAAATAATAGATTTGAAGGGGCCCCAGAGGGGCCCCCCAGCCCCGGGGACCGCCACCCCGGGGGGTTATAAAATAAATTGTTGGAGGGGATCAAAAACCCCTCCCAGTATAATTTGTAAGAGGGGCTCAACGGCCCCCCAAGCCCTGGGGACCACCACCCCCCGGGGCTTTATAAATTGTGGGAGGGGGCTTTGTGGCCCCCCTCCTGGAGCTCTCAAGGACCCTGGGGACCGCCACACCTCAGTGCTGGTTCCTGCAGTGTCCCGGGGTGCCCACCCCAGGACACTGCTGTTTGCTATGAGAGGGCGGGAGTCTCCCTCCCCCCCATAGCAAACATGGTTTGGATTTTGAAAGAGAGAGGAGGGAAACCTGCTCTCTCTTTCAAAATCCAAACCAGATTGCGTTTCCACACGGGGAGCTGCATGTTAGCAGCTCCCCATGTGGAAAAGCAATGCCGTGTCCTGAAGGACGCGGGGAGCCGGCTGGGAGCTTGGGAGCATTGGGGCTCCCCCCACGGTTGCCAATGTTTTTTATAAGCCCTGGGGGATGGGGTCTATGGGATAATAACAATTAGTGATAGGGGCTATTTTTTTACGTTAAAATTAGGATTCATGCTCCCAGTATGGAGCTCAGTTCGGCCCCCTGGTGTGCATGCATTGGATGCACGGCTCCTAACCCATAGGTGGCGCGACTCCAGCACGTGTGGTGCACGACTTGTACGCGTTGGCTGCACGACTTCGGCGCATTGGTTGCGCAACTCCAAGCCAAAGAAGAAATAATATTTTTCAGATAAACTTCAAGCTTATGTGTTTAGTTCTTAGGTGGCTCTAAAAAGAGCCCTTGTGTTTATTGAGAGATTTTAGTACCTACAAGTAAGTACTGATGCAGAGTCTAAAGTTTATGAGGAGGACTCTGTTTCCCTCATCTGTAAAATGTACACCATCTCTCCTATAGATGCCATCCATAGTGAAACACTGATTGTTGTGGTAAATGGACCCAATTCTACAGTCTCGGAGAAAAGCAGAAACAGATTTATTCACATGTTTCCTAGCTTTCTCAATCTGTGGACAAAATTGATTGGACCAGTTCATTTTCTGCCTTTGGCATATGTTAGAATAGACAAAGGTAGTTTGGGGGAAAACCAACATCAATTCTCTAAAGGTGTCCTTCATAAGCATTTCCAGACCTACCCCAGTCAAAGTGCCTTGGTCATTGCCACAACAGTGCACAATTATGAGGTCAGGGTGTTGGAGTTGCAAAAAGGATTTAACCAATGGCATCAATTGATGCCACTTTAACCCTCTCTGTCCAATCCATTTAATGTCTACATTTGGTAAACCTAGGTCTTTGTGAATTCCTTTGTTTCCTGCATACCTTTGGCTCTAATAAATATAGCTGTGTCCCACAATCCACACTCTAAGCATCTTGAAGGGAGGTCTGGATGCACTCAGATGGTGTCTGTAAATGAAATGGCAGTTTGAAAAGTAAGATTTTTCTAAAATGGTGGATAAGATGCAGTTTTGAAAAAAGAAAAGAAATGGTTGGTTGTTTGGAAACATTCTACACTGAAAACTAGGGTGCATGTTTCTGTTTTTTAAAAGCATGATTCTCATTGGTTAACACAATCTGATTGAAAGGAACATTACATAGGATAAGCTGATATGTTGAAAGGTCAAGCACACTTGATGTTTTGATTAGCAACATTGTGTGATGAACTTTGACCAGTGTGCTCAGTTAAGTCTTCCATGAACTGTTTCTATGGTAACAGGCAGAAGGCAGATTTGGGGTAGGGTTCATATTTATGTCATTTATAAAGGGTTGAAATGTGTAACTAATAGAAATGTGTGTTTGCTTTTCAATTAATGTGGGAAGCAATGTGATTTGATAGTTGCATGTATATGTGTAGAAAATGAAAGGGAAACTTTACCATTCTTTGGTTTTGCCTACAGGTGTACAGAACAGAGATTCTGTATAAGAAAATCTGGTGTGTGACTGACATACTTCTTGATTTGAAAGGTGAGTTATTAATTTGTGAGGGGATGTATGTGGTGCATTTTTAATTTAATCAAATGTGTTTCTCCTGCTAAAGTGCAGGAACTACTTTTTTCTAGAATCTTATTGTGAGTGTGTGTACATTTATAAACCATTCTTAGATAAGCATTTCTGTATTTCATGTGTTTGCAGACAGATAACTGTGCTGTTCTCATGTTTTGGTAGAATTAGAAACCAGTAATTTTTTATATATTTGCAAAATGAGTTCAGTTTCTACATTAAAATGCAGTACTCCTTGTATACTATGAAATGTGTTTTGGTAAAATGCAAGGGATAGTGTTGTTTGTCTGGAATCACACAGTGAGTCTTGTGTGTATTTAGGAATCATTCTGACAGAAGCACTCTACACTAATGTGTAGTAAAAAATGTTGTGCAATGTGTACAGTCACCTTATGTATTGTGGACTAGTAAATGCGTTTTGGTAAAATGCAAGGGATAGTGTTGCTTGTCTAGAATCACAGAGTGAGTCAGTGTGCATTTAGGAATCAGTCTGAGAGAAGCAATTTGGTACTTCATGTGCTTGCTGACATGTAATTGATTAAAAACGTATTGTGTTCTGGCATTTTGGTAGAATTAGAAAATAGTCATTGGTTATGTATTTGCAAAATGAGTTTAGCTTTAATAGTAAAATACAGTAATGAAATATGTGGACTGGATGCTTGATGTGTTTGCAGACACATAAGTACATGTACTGTTGCAGTGAGCCAGGCTTCAGGGCATGCAGTGCTTAAAACTCCTATACACTATGCAAGTAGTAGTGTAATCACTTTCACACTTGTGTTTCAGGCCTACATTTCCCCAGTCAGTATCTATACACTCCAAGTATATGAAATATTGTTATTTGCCTAGAATCACACTGTGAGTCAGTGTCCATTTGGGAAAATTGGGAGAGAACAATGTGGTTGGTTGATCTGTTTGCAGACATATAAGTACATGTACTCTTGCAGTGAGCTCGGCCTTAGGGCAGGCAGTGCATGAAACCGTTATGCACTATGCAAGTAGTAGTGTAATCACCATCACACTTGTGTTTCAGGCCTAGATTTCCCAAGTCAGTATCTATATACTCCATTTATAAGAAATACTGTTATTTGTCTAGAATCACACTGTGAGTCAGTGTTCATTTGGGAAAATTGAAAGAGAATGATTTGGTTGGTTGATGTGTTTGCAGACATATAAGAACATGTACTCTTGCAGTGATACTACCTCCAGCATGACCCCCTACACTACCCAGATATCACTGCCCTAACCTTAACCCTAAAGCACTACCCCAGCATGACCCCCTGCACTACCAAAATACCATTGCATCACCCTAAATCTTAAACCTACCCTAGCATGACCCCTTACACTACCCAAACACCACTGTACTATCCTAAAAGAGAACCTCAGCATAACCCCCTACACTACACAAAAAACAGTGCACTACCCTAAACTCTAAATCTACCCCAGCATGACCCCCTACACTACATAAACACCACTGCACTACCCTAAACCCTAAAACACTACCCCAGCACGACCCCCTACCCTACCCAAACACCATTGCACTACCCTAAACCTTTAATCTACCCCATCATGACCCACTACACTACCCAAACACTACTGCCCTACCCTAAAACACTATCCCGGCATGACCTCCTATACTACACAAACCCCACTGCACTACCCTAAAACACTACCCCACCACGACCCCTTACACTACCCAAACACCACTGTACTACCCTAAAACACTACCCCAGCACAATCCCCTAAACTACCCAAACACCATTGCACTATCCTAAACTTTAAATCTACCCCAGCATGACCCCCTACACTACCCAAACACTACTGCATTACCCTATAACACTACCCCAGCATGACCCCTGCACTACACAAACACCACTGCACTACCCTCAACCCAAAAACACTGCCCAAGCACGACTCCCTACACTACCCAAATACCAGTGCACTACCCTAAACCCTACATCTACCCCCAGCATGACCCATATACTACCCATTCACCACTGCACTACCCTAAACCCTAAAACACTACCCCAGCACGACCCCCTACACTACCCAAACACCATTGCAATACTCTAAACCTTAAATCTACTCCAGCACAACCTCCTACCCTACACAAACACCACTGCACTACCCTAAACTCTAAATCTACCCCCAGCACGAACCCATACACTACCCATTCATCACTGCACCACCCTAAACTCTAAAACAATACACCAGCACGATCCCCTACACTACTCGAACACCATTACACTACCCTAAACCTTAAATCTACCCCAGCATGGCCCCCTATACTACCCAAACACTATTCCACTACTCTAAAACACAACCCCATCACAACCCCCTCCACTACCCAAACATCATTGCACTACCCTAAACCTTAAATCTACCCCAGCACGACCTCCTACACTACCCAAACACCACTGTACTATCCAACAACAGTACCCCAGCATGACCCCCTACACTACACAAACACCACTGCACTACTTAAACCCTAATTCTACCCACAGCATGACCTCCTATGCTACCCAAACACTACTGCACTATCCTAGAACACTACCCCAGCATGTCCCCCTACACTAGACAAACACCACTGCACTATTCTAAACTTTAAATCTGTACTGTTGCAAAACCATAGTGACTGTTTATGTACCATGTATTAATCTATTCACTAAAGTAAAAGTGAACCAATTATGATTTCACTCACCGAGACATGGCTAAATACTAGCTCGGGCCCTGATGTGGCTAGATCCCTGCCATCTAACTATGCCATAGTCCAGAAGGATCGAGAAGACAGCATTGGTGGTGGCATTGCTATAATTTTAAAAAAATGTTTTAGTTGTAAATTCGATGAGTTACTCATTCCCGGTTGTGAGGCAGCAGCGTTTAAATTATGTTGGACACCCTTCTTCTCCTTCACTGGGTTATTACTCTACCACCCACCAGGGCCATGCGGCCCTTGGGCCACACATCTACCTGATTTTATTTTTCCATTCTTTCTCAATTCTGCCAATTTCACAATGCTTGGAGATTTTAATCTCCATCTGGATAATCCGGACTGCAGTATTAGTCGTAATTTCATCTCTGACTTGGCCGCTATGAATATTTTTCTTCATAACTCGGGTCCTACCCATAAAGTTGGTCATCTGCTTGACCCTATTGTTTGTAACATTCGCCACCTTCGCTGCCCCGCTGCCAAGCCACTGGAATGGTCTGACCATTTCTTTGTGAGCCTGTCCCTTGCGGTCCCCGGTCCCGCGCATAAAAGGAGCGCCAGTGTAAAAAAAACAGCTAGAAATTGGAAAGATCTAGACATGGTTGCATTTAATCACTGTCTTTCTATGAACGCTCCTGCTTTTAAAAATATTCTTGCCTTTGACTTGGCTACTTTTCAATGCTGAATTCAAACAGCACTGGACACCTGTCTTCCAGTTTAATCTAGGAAGCGTAACATCCACTGCCCTCCCGCCCGTTGGTTCTCTGATGAACTAAAAAGGGAAAAAACGAAATGCAAAAACATGGAAAGACGATGGCGTAAACATTATGCACCTGATGCCAAAATCGCCGATTTGTCTGCAAAAAGGGCTTATCACTCGCACTGCAGGTCTGCACGTGCCAACTTTGTCTCTTCCACCTTCACAGGGGCTATCAACTGCCCTAAAATTCTGTTTAAGATGATCAAAGAGCTTGCAGGTACTGATACTGTGCAGGCCCCCCCTAGTCTAAGTATAAAGCAATGCGAGGACCTTGCTCAGTTTTTTCCTAATAAAGTGGAAACTATATACTCTGCATTAGCAGGCAACACCCCGCCGCCGTATTCTTTGTCCGCTCTGAGTTCAGATCAATCCTGCCCCTTGCTTGACGATCCTACTACCTTTGCCCCTGGCCGGGGAAATCCTCTCAATACCTGGTCACTCCTTGACATGTCCATGCTTAAGTCACTTCTTAATAAGACCCACTCTGGATCCCCGCTTGATACCCCTCCTATTTCCGTACTACAACAGCTTGAACAGCCAGCCCTCCAATGTTTTCTGGACCTTCTTAATACATCCTTGATGGAGTCTTCCGTCCCGCTGACTGGAAGCATGCTATGGTGGTTCCTTTATTGAAAAAAGCTAACTCGGACCCTGCTCTTTCCTCCAATTATTGCCCGATCTCTTTACTCCCCACCCTCTCTAAAGTCTTAGAGAGGCATATCAACACCCAGTTATATCAGTACGTTGAAACTAATGAGCTTCTCCATCCCTCTCAATCTGACTTTAGGACCGGCTATTCAACGGAGACGACACTTCTAGGAGTTACTGAACTACTCCACAGAAGCATTGACGCGGGCGAGACTGTGGCCTTGGTGTTATTGGACCTGAGTGCGGCCTTTGACACGGTTTCCCATGCCGTACTAATACAATCTCTCCAATCCATAGGAGTTATGGGCGCCGCTTTAAACTGGCCGATTTCATTTCTCACGAACCGCACTTGCCAGGTTTTTTCACCTATTGCCAAATCCAGGGTCCATTTTTCACCATACGGGGTCCCACAGGGTTCTATTCTTAGTCCCTTGTTATTTAACATTCATATTAGACCCCTTGCCAACATTGTTGAGGAATCTGGGTTGTCGATTTTTTCCTATGCCGACGACACCCAGATTGTCTTCTCTCTTTCAGCTGGGAAGACCTCAGAGCCCTCAGCTTTTAGGATAGGGCTTAATAAGGTTGCGTCCTAGATGAATGCCAACTTTCTAAAACTGAATGGGGGAAAAACAGAGGTACTGGTCCTGGGCAAGGAGAAAGGACTCTGGGGCCCTCTATATTGGCCAACAGAAATGATTACTGTGCCAGGCCCCCAGATTCTCCTCAATTTAGAAAAGGGGGTGGTGATGAACAGAGTGTCTGTATTGAGCAGACCACTCTTACCCAGTCCAAAGATCAGGGCTTGATCCATCACCGTTATTTATCTCACTGCCCCACCCCAGCTCAGAACCTGGCTATATGCAAATCAGTCTGTCCCTGGCCCAGTGCATCATGGGAACAGGGCAGACTAAACTACCAAGCCAATTCTTCACCAGAAAGGAGACAAGCTACCGGGGACCGGTTTCTGGCATTTCAGCCGTCTTCGGCCCGGCTTGCTTGAATCCTGATGGAGCAGTGAGAAAGGGACTCATGTCTGAGTATACCCTGCCACACCTATAGTGGCCAAAAACGATTTAGAAAAGGGGGTGGTGATGAACAGAGTGTCTGAATTGAGCAGACCACTCTTACCCAGTCCAAAGATCAGGGCTTGATCCATCACCGTTATTTATCTCACTGCCCCACCCCAGCTCAGAACCTGGCTATATGCAAATCAGTCTGTCCCTGGCCCAGTGCATCATGGGAACAGGGCAGACTAAACTACCAAGCCAATTCTTCACCAGAAAGGAGACAAGCTACCGGGGACCGGTTTCTGGCATTTCAGCCGTCTTCGGCCCGGCTTGCTTGGATCCTGATGGAGCAGTGAGAAAGCGACTCATATCTGAGTATACCCTGCCACACCTATAGTGGCCAAAAACGATTTAGAAAAGGGGGTGGTGATGAACAGAGTGTCTGAATTGAGCAGACCACTCTTACCCAGTCCAAAGATCAGGGCTTGATCCATCACCGTTATTTATCTCACTGCCTTACCCCAGCTCAGAACCTGGCTATATGCAAATCAGTCTGTCCCTGGCCCAGTGCATCATGGGAACAGGGCAGACTAAACTACCAAGCCAATTCTTCACCAGAAAGGAGACAAGCTACCGGGGACCGGTTTCTGGCATTTCAGCCGTCTTCGGCCCGGCTTGCTTGAATCCTGATGGAGCAGTGAGAAAGGGACTCATGTCTGAGTATACCCTGCCACACCTATAGTGGCCAAAAACGGTTTAGAAAAGGGGGTGGTGATGAACAGAGTGTCTGAATTGAGCAGACCACTCTTACCCAGTCCAAAGATCAGGGCTTGATCCATCACCGTTATTTATCTCACTGCCCCACCCCAGCTCAGAACCTGGCTATATGCAAATCAGTCTGTCCCTGGCCCAGTGCATCATGGGAACAGGGCAGACTAAACTACCAAGCCAATTCTTCACCAGAAAGGAGACAAGCTACCGGGGACCGGTTTCTGGCATTTCAGCCGTCTTCGGCCCGGCTTGCTTGAATCCTGATGGAGCAGTGAGAAAGGGACTCATGTCTGAGTATACCCTGCCACACCTATAGTGGCCAAAAACGATTTAGAAAAGGGGGTGGTGATGAACAGAGTGTCTGAATTGAGCAGACCACTCTTACCCAGTCCAAAGATCAGGGCTTGATCCATCACCGTTATTTATCTCACTGCCCCACCCCAGCTCAGAACCTGGCTATATGCAAATCAGTCTGTCCCTGGCCCAGTGCATCATGGGAACAGGGCAGACTAAACTACCAAGCCAATTCTTCACCAGAAAGAAGACAAGCTACCGGGGACCGGTTTCTGGCATTTCAGCCGTCTTCGGCCCGGCTTGCTTGAATCCTGATGGAGCAGTGAGAAAGGGACTCATGTCTGAGTATACCCTGCCACACCTATAGTGGCCACAAACGAGCTTCATTGGCTACCAGTTGAAAAACGGACCAGGTTCAAGGCTCTTACCTACAAGTTCTGCATCAAGCACAATAGAGCTCCCCGCTATCTCAAGCACCTGGCCCTCCCCTATGTGCCGTACCGCACTCTTCGGTCTTCCACACAAGCTAAATTCCAGGTCCCCAAGATAAGACTTTCCCGTATGGGCGGTCAGTACTTTTCATACTTGGGCCCTGTATTATGGAACGCTCTTCCCCTTTCTCTGCGTTTGCACTCCTCCTGTTTCGAAAGTCACTAAAAGGCTGGCTATTCGGCCAGTAGGCTGTTTCCTGACTCTGCTGCTCCTTTTGGTAGCGCCTGGAAACCCTTTATGGGTAGCTGTTTGCGTCCATATAAAATTCAAGAAATAAATAAATAGGAAAGTATGTCAAAGTGTTTTTCATCATTTCAGGATGTTGGCAGTACATCATACTCACATGCGGAAGTTAGAGCGAAGATAGTATTGTGCAAAAAGTCCAGCACTAAAGTTAAATGAGTTGAACAGTGCTCTTTTGAGTGGGTCAGTATCAGATGTGAAAAAAGGTTTGTGATGATATTGAGTTTTGTTACTTTGGTCCTGAAGAAGAGAGTGAAGAAACTCAGACAATAATAGAGGAGAATGTTGTAGAGAATGTTGAACATAGTTGTACAAAAGTTTGAAAATGAAATTACAAAGTTTAAGGTTGATTTCAGGTGTACTGTAAGGCCAAATTTTTCTTGTATTTGATGTCAGCGAACTAGGAGTGTTGATCTGTATTGAGAAAATCAGAAAGAAAATCATAAGTGGAAGGAATTTGCAACTTATTTGTTGGTAGAGAATTGTTTTGTTTTGGTTTTGCGTATTTGTAAATATTATTGTAACAAATTAGATGAGAATAAAATGCCCGCTAGAGCTGTGCATAATAATTTAGAGTTAGTTGCTATTCTTCTATAATTGATAGATTTAAATTGATAGATTTAAACACCTATGAGTCTATTCATTCAATGTGTGCACCAGTTTCAGGCTATTAATTGTATGGAGCCTAAAACAGGTAAATTGCCTCCTTCAGTTTTACAAAGAGGATTAAAAGGAAGAGTTGTGTATTTACCGTTAGATTTAAAGAAAAATATTGAAACTATTGGTGTAGACAATGTAGAAAGTGAACCACTAGTTATTCTTGTTAATGGTGTGCCAACTGAGAATATAAAAATATGGTAGGATTTAGTGGATGTTAAGAAAGTGCAAAAGGCAACATCGTATCAGATAAAAAGCAATAAGTACTATAGAAATGTGTATATGGGAGAACAACGAATAGTTTTAGCAGAAGATACTGAAATGTCAAGAGGACAAATTGAAAAAGTGGTCATGTTAAGATATGAAGAAATCTATGAATATTACAGTGTGCATCCACTTCATTCAAAAGAAGTGATGTGGAACACTATTGAGTTGTTCCAAATGAAAAAAGCAAAAGGAACTCCCATGAGTGTATGCGAAGAGAGCTTGGAAGCTTTTTGTTTTCCGCAGTTATTCCCAACTGGAAAAGGAGGACTATATGATGAACTTCCTGTGCAGATTCCAGCATGTAATATCGGATAACAAGGTTGTATGCAGAAGACCCAAGATTTCAACAATGTATTCCTTATATATTTCACCATTTTTTTAAAGTGACTTGTCTGAACTTTCATATGCAGTCAATCACATTATAAAAACTGGAATACATCTGCAAAATGTATCTGCAAAAGATTTTATGGATAAAGTGCACCAGAGAGATGATCATCTAAAATCTCAGCTCATTAATCTATTGGCATGTCAGTGTGGGACTAATGAATATTGGTATTTTCGTCATGGAAAACTGAAATGTATGCTACGGAACTTAGGAACTCCTACATGGTTCCTTACCCTAAGCTGTGCTGAGTATACTTGGGATGATTTACTTGAATTTCTTCAGAGGCACATTTTCAATATAAAATATATTGAATACAAGCCACCTGGGGAATTGTGCTCTTTGGATCCTGTTAATGTATGCAGGTATTTCAATCATGGATTTGAGGCTATGATGTCTTTTATCTGCAGTAAAAAAAATCCTCCTTTTGGAGAAGTTGTG